>NC_053024.1:208091929-208212936 GCF_003073215.2 Triticum urartu
TGGTTTGGAAGAGATGGCTTTCGACACTTTCGGCGCTGGAAGCGGCGCGACCTTGGATTGCTTTGGAGGCTTCTCAGTCGGCATCGGGGAAGACATCCTGGGGTGCCTCGAGGATTGCCCGATCGGCGTAGCCACCAAGTCCGGAGCGCATGCCGGGTCATGAGTGTGCTTGGACCTCCTCTCCCTGCGAGGAGGCGAGTCGACTTCTTCCTCATCAATCGATTCATCGCTCTCCTCGTCCTCCTTGGCTTCCGAATGCTCCTTGCCACTCTCGCCCCTGCTCCCTTCTTCTTCAGCGCCTGGGTCCTACACTCCGTTGGGCAACGAGTACATTTCAATGAGGGCCTGAATGGATAACAATCAAAATACATTCAGTCGACCACAAACGGGACATCACGTGGTGAATCGGAAAGATACTTGATAAAACAGAAATATACCTGCTCCGGCTGGTGCGAGTTGTCGAATGGAATTACCCTCCTGGATCCCCAAGGGTTGTCTTTGTTGCCAGTGATTCCCCTCAACCAGTTCTCCAAGATATCATTGCTAACCTCCTCCGGGTGAATCCGAGTGGTATCCTCGAGCCCAGAGTACATCCACATCGGATGATCGCGTGCCTGAAGAGGTTGGATGCGTCGAACGAGAAAGACCTCCAGTAGATCCATCCCGATCACTCCATCGCGGACCCGTTCAATCAGCTCCTTGACCTGCGCCTTCTCTTATGGAACTACCTTCAGGGGAGCAGGCTTCTCTACTCGAGCCAAGGAAAAAGGAGGAAGTCCAGTCAACTGGCCAGGGGTTGGCTGATCCTTGCAGTAAAACCAAGTCGACTGCCAGCCCCGGACCGAGTCAGGAAGGATCATGGCTGGGAAAGTACTCTTGCTCCTCATCTAGTTCCCCAGACCACCGCACATCTGGATCACCCGCATCCTCTCATCACTCTACTTGGCCTTTTTTGACCGACTGGGAATGGCAAGTGAAGATGTGTTTGAAAAGCCCCCAGTGCGGTCGACAGGCCAAGAAGTTTTCGCACATGGACACGAAAGCAGCCAGATAGACTATGGTGTTCGGAGTGAAATGGTGGAGTTGAGCCCCAAAGAACTTCAAAAAACCCCGGAAGAAAGGGTGGGGAGGCAGTGAGAATCCGCGATCTATGTGGGTTGCGAGGAGGACACAATCACCCTCTCTAGGCCACGGCTCGGTTTCGTCCCCCGGGAGCCGAGCCGACTTGTGAGGGATCAATCCCCCCTCCACTAGGTCGTCGAGGTCGTCCTGCGTGATTGCCGAGTGGATCCAGTCGTCATGGATCCAGCCCGCCGGCAGGCCGGGCCTCGATGAGGATCCGCCCCGGCTGGTCTGCTTGCCCTTTGCCTTCGCGGTCGCCTTCTTCGTGCGTTCCAGTGCCGCCGTCTTATCCTTCCCCATGGTGGCGGATCGAGCTCGAGCGGAGGTCCGGTGACGAGGCGGAAGCGAGAGTGGCGGAGGGATCTGGAGAAAGAGAAGAGAGAATGGGAGCGTGCGGAGCAGAGGCCTGGCCCGAGACCTTTTGTAAGGCCTTCCACCGAGTGGCTGACTGGTGGACCCAAGCGGTCTAAACAAATCCCGCAACAGTTGCGCGCGTAGTACGTGGCGAAAAAGGTGGCGCGGGGATCGAGGAGACTTGCCTAATCCATCCCGATAACCTCGGTTCCTCCCGTCTGGCGCACTTCCCAAAATTCGAATCCCGCGAGATCCGCGGAGAGCAGAACAACTTGTCAGACTGAAGACAAACACCCTCTACATCATCATTCGGAATTCTACCATGAAAGTTCACTCGACAACAACCAAGAATGGACCAAGGCGATTGAGAAAGGAGTCGACGTCGTCACCTCAACTCATAGTTTCAAGACAAGGCATATTGATAGGACAAAGAGTGGGTCGGAAGTGTTCTCAACCCCTTCCTCACACAAACCCTGATCGGTTCGGGGGCTAATGATGAAGCTATGTACCTAGGGTAGGGTCATGGACCTGTCCAGCATACCCTCCCCAAGGACATCTTTACAAAGAATCAGAAGCGTCGAAGAGAAACCATCATCCACTCGACCGTGGAGATGCGCTCACTCGACCACCTTGAAGACACTCGACCACTAGAAGATGAGGAACCCTCCACTCTGCAACGGTTAGGACTTAAACCATACAATTGTGACCATTTATGACACTTTAATGTAGACGTTACCAGTAACGCCTTTCCTTTACAAGCATTGAACCCTGTGTAATGGAGGGGAGCTGGGGTCCTGGCGCACTCTATATAAGCCATCCCCCTCCTCTGGGACAATGGTTCTCACTTTTGTAAACTCACACACACACATATAATCCAGTCGACCGCCTGAAGGCACCGAGACGTAGGGCTGTTACTCCCTCCGAGAAGGGCCTGAACTCGTAAAACTCGTGTGTACAACTACTCCATATCTAGGATCTTGCCTCCTCATACCTACCCCCATTCTACTGTAAGTCTTAGATCCACGACAATCATAGCATAGGCATAGCAAAAGAGCGAGCATCTAGCAAGCAAAGATAGAAGTGATTTCGAGGGTATGGTCATCTTGCCTGAAATCCCGCAAGGAAGAAGAACGAGTCCATGAAGAAGACAAACGGACGTAGTTGAATGGGTCCTTACAAACGCGACGGTATCGGAACCAACCCAAAGAAGCAACACCGGAAAGAAGCACACAACATAGTAAACAACCAACACATGAACATGGCATGATATGCAGGATGCGGTATGTGATGCATATGCATGATTTGGAAAGGAATGATTGAACCTAGCCTTAAATTAGAATCCAAGAGTGCCACTGGAAAGGTGAGGTGATTTTGGTCGAAATCGATATAAAGATCACCGGAATCGGATGCACGGTTTGGAAAAGTCAAGCAAAACAAATATGGCACCGGTCTGCGATAAACACCAAGTAGCCTTCTAAATGCATCAAGAAAAACATGCTACAGCAATCCACCATGGCAAAAATATACATGGCAGGGATCCACTCATGATGCTTGACAAAATATGAACACTGAGCTACGGCTAAATCACCCAATAGCAGGTCCAAACAAGCATTGCAAAAGAGCAAAAGATTACTGGTTACAGACTTAGTGAAATTAAAAGCAAGTCAGGAATTTAACATCAGGAAGCAATGTTTAGAGCATGATAACTACATGATACAGGAACATATCATGGCAAAGCAAAACATGGAATGAAGCTACTCAAAGCATACAACAAAAGTCCCTTAGTGACCATGAGCCAAAAGGAATCAGAAAATACAATTGCAAGCAAGTGAACATAGCAAAAACATAAACAGATTCAGGCTTAGTGAAAAACTGGAGAATGGCAAAACAGATCACGAGTAGGCATGTTTACGAGCTTGATGCACTCACTACAAAGCATGGCATGATAATCTAAGCATACAACCAGCAAGTAGACATCGCATAGAAGCTATACATGGCAAGAACAACAACATAGCATGCACGGATCGACAACAACAAGCTTGGCAAAATTGCAAAACATGTTAACAATCTGCCAGGAACATTTTATAGCAAAAGTAGAGCTCGATTGACTTAAGCTAGGGTGCTACATAATTGCAAACAAAGACATGGATGGATAGAGCACAACATTATCTACAGAACATCCTTACTGATCATGCTCAAAAGAGGCGCGGATCACTAGGAAACAACATGAACATATGGCATACAAATAATGACAGGGCAAGGACTTAGAATATTTCTAAGTCCCTAAAATCAGCATCATTGAGTATGAGGTGCACTGGCATGAGAAGGTATTTGAAACGAGGAAAAGGATATGATCAACACAGCTTGAATTGGATCCACCGGAGAAGAACAGAGTAGGAAGAATAATAAACTTGTGGAGCATCTTCATGAGAACCACCGGGTAAGAATATTGACGGAAAAGAATGGAGAGGCTTCCCATGAATAAAATTGATAGTTGAATAAGGAATCTTAGTCCTTGAAGAAAAAAGGGGGGGGGGGGGGGGAAAACAAAGGCAACTTGGAGACGGATGAAACAAACAACATTGAGAAGACTTGAGTTGATCTTGCGGATGTTGAAAATGAACGGATCTGCTTGACGAGAGACACACCGATTGAAAAGGATTGACATGACAATCTCGATTATCATGAAGGATTGGTATTCACATAGGAACATGAGAACACCGCTTAGGAAAGGTATGGAATCAACATTTGACTTCGAAGCAACTCGAATACCACAACTGAAAACAAAAACAAAGGATTGGCTTGCAGAATAAGCCGGAACAAACATATGAGAGAGATTTCGTCCAAAGTTTTCGTGGTGGGGCCTACACGGGCTCGATCGTACAACACCATCATGTACAAGGCAGTGCACATGACATACGAAGGATCCCCAAGTCAGCATAGCCAAGGACTCTTTAAGACACAACGAGACCACTGTAAAACCAACCGTGAATAGGCGGACCACAAGACGTCGAACCCCAATTTCATATCATACATCTGTCAGAAAGATATCCTAAGAACTACTTGAATTCCCACTTATAAACTCCCGAAATTTTCCGGTTATGCAATCAGGTGTTGGGGATACAGGGGAAGCATAATATCTCACCCAAAACTAGCAAATCCTACATCCAGCTGTATCCATCCTTCAACACATAACCAAGAAACCTTCGGAAATCCTTTACCTCAACCTTCGAAAAGCATCCGTTATACGAGTTATGACAATAATCCCGAACTCCTGCCCCAGTACTAGGTGGCGTCGAAGTTATCTCACCAACAACTGCATAAAAGAGATTTTCGATGTCGGTGAAACTCAGGTATTCCAGAATTGCAACGATAAAATTGTGACGACAACACCTCGGAGCTCAACTCCCCGGGACACTTCCACAACCCCTAAATGTCAGGAGGCACCAAGAACAATGTTCTCGTCACAAAACCATCGGAACGATTCCAAGATACCCGCGTGATCCTAAATTTTTTTAGTGAAATTTGAGAAGAGAAGAGTCAAAACTCTACGTCAGGATGCCTCACCAGAGCGACGAAGGGACTGAGGAGTAAAAAGAATCCTACTCTCCGATATATATAATCCTAAAAGACTCAAAACATTTTTCTAGACTCAACAACGCCAGCGATTTGATCAAGCAGGGGGCTCCTAAGTCGGGGAAGGCTCTGATTACCAACTTGTCACGCCCTCGATGCGGCTATATCTCCCATGTGTCGAAGCACGACTTAGAGGCATAACCGCATTGAAAGCAATGTCGCAAGTGAGGTAATCTTCACACAACCCATGTAATACATAAGGGAAAGAGATACATAGTTGGCTTACAATCGCCACTTCATACAATACATGAATAAATCATTACATCATCCGGATACAATCAAGGTCCGACTACGAAACCAAAATAAAAGAAGACTACCCCAAATGCTACACAGATCCCCGATCGTCCCAACTGGGCTCCACTACTGATCAAATGGAAACGAAACAACACAAACAAACACGATCTTCATCGAGCTCCTCCTTGAGCTCGGTTGCGCCACCTATACGGTATCATCGGCACCTGCAAACTGGTTTTGGAAGTATCTGTGAGTCACGGGGACTCAGCAATCTCACACCCTCGCGATCAAGACTATTTAAGCTTATAGGAAGGGTAAAAGGTATGATGTGGAGCTGTAGCAAGTGACTAGCATATTTGGTGGCTAACAAACGCAAATGAGAGCGACAAGAGAAGGCAAAAGCATGGTCGAGAATCTATGATCAAGAAGTGATCCTAGAACAACCTACATCAAGCGTAACTCCAACACCATGTTCACTTCCCGGACCCCGCCGAGAAGAGACCATCACGGTAACACACGCGGTTGGTGCATTTTAATTAAGTTAAGTTTCAGGTTTTCTACAACCGGACATTAACAAATTCCCATCTGCCCATAACCGCGGGCACGGCTTTCGAAAGATCATACCCCTGCAGGGGTGTCCCAACTTAGCCCACCACAAGCTCTCATGGTCAACGAAGGATATTCCTTCTCCCAAGACAATCCGGTCAGACTCGGCATCCCGGTTACAAGACATTTCGATAATGGTAAAACAAGACCAACAAAGCCACCCAGATGTGCCGACAAATCCCGATAGGAGCTGCACATATCTCGTTCTCAGGGCACACCGGATGAGCCAGACGTCAGGTGGGCCAACCCAGAGTTGCCCCTGGTAGCTCCGGACATCGCTCAGTTTCGACCAACACTTAGACAAGCACTGGCCCGGGGGGGGGTGTTAAAATAAAGATAACCCTTGGGCTAGCCTAACCCAAGGGAAAAAGAGGTTAGGTGGCGAATGGTAAAACCAATGTTGGGCCTTGCTGGAGGAGTTTTATTCAAGGCTAACTGTCAAGGGGTTCCCATTATAACCCAACCGTGTAAGGAACGCAAAATCCGGGAACATAACGCCGATATGACAGAAACTAGGGCGGCAAGAGTGGAACAAAACACCAGGCATAAGGCCGAGCCTTCCACCCTATACCAAGTATATAGATTCATTAAAATAAATAAGATATATTGTGATAACCCAACCAAATAACCATGTTCCAAACATGGAACAAGCTCCAATCTTCACCTTCAACTAACAACGCTATAAGAGGGGCTGAGCAAAGCGGTAACATAGCCAAACAGTGGTTTGCTAGGACAAGGTGGGTTAGAGGCTTGGCTTAGCAATGTGGGAGGCATGATAAAGTAAGTGGTAGGTATCGCAGCATAGGCATAGCAAAAGAGCGAGCATCTAGCAAGCAAAGATAGAAGTGATTTCGAGGGTATGGTCATCTTGCCTGAAATCCCGCAAGGAAGAAGAACGAGTCCATGAAGAAGACAAACGGACGTAGTCGAACGGGTCCTCACAAACGCGACGGTATCGGAACCAACTCGAAGAAGCAACACCGGAAAGAAGCACACAACATAGTAAACAACCAACACATGAACATGGCATAATATGCGGGATGCGGTATGTGATGCATATGCATGATTTGGAAAGGAATGATTGAACCTGGCCTCAAATTGGAAATCCAAGAGTGCCACTAGAAAGGTGAGGTGATTTCGATCGAAATCGATATAAAGATCACCGGAATCGGATGCATGGTTTGGAAAAGGCAAGCAAAACAAATATGGCACCGGTCTGCGATAAACAGCAAGTAGCCTTCTAAATGCATCAAGAACAACATGCTACAACAATCCAACATGGCAACAAAATACTTGGCAGGGATCCACTCATGATTCTTGACAAAAGATGAACACTGAGCTACGGCTAAATCACCCAATAGCAGGTCCAAACAAGCATGGCAAAAGAGCAAAAGATTACTGGTTACAGACTTAGTGAAATTAACAGCAAGTCAGGAATTTGACATCAGGAAGCAATGTTTAGAGCATGATAACTACATGCTACAGGAACATATCATGGCAAAGCAAAACATGGCATGAAGCTACTCAAAGCATACAACAAAAGTCCCTTAGTGACCCTGAGCCAAAAGGAATCAGAAAATACAATTGCAAGCAAGTGAACATAGCAAAAACATAAACAGATTCAGACTTAGTGAAAAACTGGAGCATGGCAAAACAGATAACGAGTAGGCATGTTTACGAGCTTGATGCACTCACTACAAAGCATGGCATGATAATCTAAGCATACAACCAGCAAGTAGACATCGCATAGAAGCTAGACATGGCAAGAACAACAACATAGCATGCACGGATCGACAACAACAAGCTTGGCAAAATTGCAAAACATGTTAACAATCTGCCAGGAACATTTTATAGCAAAAGTAGAGCTCGATTGACTCAAGCTAGGGTGCTCCATAATTGCAAAAAAAATACATGGATGGATAGAGCACAACATTATCTACAAAACATCCTTACTGATCATGCTCAAAAGAGGCACGGATCACTAGGAAACAACATGAACATATGGCATACAAATAATGACAGGGCAAGGACTTAGAATATTTCTAAGTCCCTAAAATCAGCATCATTGAGTATGCTACTTTGCATGCTTGTGCTAGTCACCACAAAGATTACAAAAATACATGGCATACACCCCTGTAAAGATGGCATGGAATTCTTCAAAACATATGTAGAGCTCAGGATCATAGAATGCACACATTAACCATGGCAAAAATGACAGAAGTGCATTTGCTGAAACAGATCTGAAACTATCATCACATAGCCCTATTCCAACAGCATTTCGGGCATCAAGATGAGCTCAAATTAAAATGATGCAATGAGATGAAATGATGTACTCGTCGAGTCGAACATTTTGATATGCTACACGCACGAATTCGGAGCAACGGATGATGAGTTATGACATGATGAAAAATGCAAAATAATAATGGGACTTAGACGAAATCTCACCCTCGAGTCTAGGGTTGACTCGGCACCGTTTACGAGGTGGCGGCGGATCTGACCGGACTTCGTCGGGAGCTCGCCGGGGAAGTGGCCGGACGTGCGGGGAAGGAGAGGCCGGAGCTCGTCGCCGGCGGAGACAGGGCGGCGCGGGCGCGCGGTGACCGGGCGGCGCGGTCGCCGCTGGGAGGCAGCGGTGAGGGAGATCGGCGACGGCGTGCGCACGGAAGCCGAGACCGGCGGAAGGCGGCGGTGTAGGCGAGGCGAGGCGGCATGGCGAGGTGCGAGGCGGCGGCGCAGGCGAGGCGAGGCGCGAGGTGCCGGCGGCGCAGGGCGAGCCCGGCGCGGCCCGGGGCGGGCCGGATCTGGGCCCCGGGAGGATGGCGGCGAAGTGGGCGCAGGGGAGGTGAGGTGGCGGCTAGGGATTGGTTGGGGAGGCGGTGGTGATGACGTGGCACGACGGGATTGGTCCGGGTGGCGCGGACATGTCCGAGCGCGGAGTGGACGCGTCCGACGGCGCGAGGGGAAGAATTTTTAGGGTTTCGTCCGTGAATTTTGGATGGGATCACATATTTATAGGTAGAGGGAGCTAGGTGAGTCCAAATGAGGTGCGGTTTTCGGCCACGCGATTGTGATCGAACGACCAAGAGGATGGAGGGGGTTTAGGTGGGTTTTGGGCCACTTTGGAAGGGTGTTGGGCTGCAACACACACGACGCCTTATCGGTCCCTCGGTTAACCATTGGAGTATCAAACGAAGTCCAAATGGCACGAAACTTGACAGGCGGTCTACCCGTAGTAAACCAAGGCCGCATGACAAGTCTCGGTCCAATCCGAAAACATTTAACACCCGCACACGAAGAGAGGTAGAAAGGGACACCAGATGACATAGGAGCGCCGGATTGCAAAACGGACAACGGGGAAAATGCTCGGATGCATTAGACGAACACATATGCAAATGCAATGCACATGATGACATGATATGAGATGCATGACACGCAAGCAATGACAAGGGAGCAACAGCGAATAACTAGAAGACACCTGGCACATCGGGCTCGGGGCGTTACAAGGACCCATTGCCTTCCATCTGGCCCATAAAAAATCTCCGTAATGTTTCATGGCATTTGGACTCCGTTTGATATTAATTTTTTGCAATGTAAAAAACATGGAAAAGGCGGCAACTGGCACTTGGCACTATGTCAATAGGTTAGTACCAAAAATGATATAAAATGACTATAAAATGATTATAAAACATCCAAGATTGATAATAAAACAGCATGGAACAATCAAAAATTACAGATACGTTGGAGACATATCAGGGAGAAATAGAGATTTGCAAGATATATACAGATCTGAATGTTGCAGATCCATTGACTAAGCCTCTCTCCCGAGCAAAACATGATCAACACCAAGACTCCATGGGTGTTAGAATCATTAATGTGTAATCTAGATTATTGAATCTAGTGCAAGTGGGAGATTGATGGAAATATGCCCTAGAGGCAACAATAAAGTTGTTATTTATATTTCCTTATATCATGATAAATGTTTATTATTCATGCTAGAATTATATTAACCGGAAACTTAGTACATGTGTGAATACATAGACAAACAGAGTGTCCCTAGTATGCCTCTACTTGACTAGATCGTTAATCAAAGATGGTTAAGTTTCCTAGCCATGGACATGTGTTGTCATTTGATGAACGGGATCACATCATTAGAGAATGATGTGATGGACTAGACCCATCCGTTAGCTTAGCACTATGATCGTTTAGTTTATTGCTATTGCATTCTTCATGACGTATACATATGTTCCTATGACTATGCGATTATGCAACTCCCGAATATAGGAGGAACACTTAGTGTGCTATCAAACGTCACAACGTAACTGGGTGATTATAAAGATGCTCTACAGGTGTCTCCGATGATGTTTGTTGAGTTGGCATAGATCGAGATTAGGATTTGTCACTCCGATTGTCGGAGAGGTAACTCTGGGCCCTCTCGGTAATGCACATCACTATAAGCCTTGCAAGCAATGTGACTAATGAGTTAGTTGCGGGATAATTCATTACGGAACGAGTAAAGAGACTTTACGGTGATGAGATTGAACTAGGTATGATGATACCGATGATCGAATTTGGGCAAGTAACATACCGATGACAAAGGGAACAACGTATGTTGTTGTGCGGTTTGACCGATAAAGATCTTCGTAGAAAATGTGGGAACCAATATTAGCATACACGTTCCGCTATTGGTTATTGACTGGAGATGTGTCTTGGTCATGTCTACATAGTTCTCGAACCCGTAGGGTCCACACGCTTAACGTTTGATGACGATATGTATTATGAGTTATGTGATTTGATGTACCGAAGGTTGTTTAGCGTCCCGGATGAGATCATAGACATGACGAGGAGTCTCGAAATGGTCGATACATAAAGATTCATATATTGGAAGGCTACATTAAGACACTAGAATGGTTTGGGTCGTTTCGGAAAAGTTTCGGAGTATCGGGGGTTACCGGACCCCCCGGGAAGTTATTGGGCCTCATGGGCCTAATGGTGGAAGAGAGGAGGCAAGCCAAGGTGTGGCACCCCCCTAGCCCAAACCAAATTGGACTAGGGCTAGGGGGTGGCCCCCCTTTCCTTCTCTTCTTCCTCTCCTTCCTTCTTCTCCTACTAGGACTAGGAAAGGGGGAAACCTACTCCTACTAGGAGTAGGATTCCCCCCTTGGGCGCGCCCCTTGTGGCCGGCCCTCCTCCTCCCCTCCTTTATATACGGGGGAGGGAGGCACCCGATATACACACCAGTTGATCTTTAGCCGTGTGCGGTGCCCCCTCCATAGTTTTACACCTCGGTCATATTGTCATAGTGCTTAGGCGAAGCCCTGTGTCGGTAACTTCATCATCACCGTCAACACACCGTCGTCCTGATGAAACTCACCCTCGGCCTCAGCTGGATCAAGAGTACGAGGGACGTCACCGAGCTGAACGTGTGCAGATCACGAAGGTGCCGTGCGTTCGGTACTTGATCGGTTGGATCGCGAAGACGTTCGACTACATTAACCGCGTTACTAAACACTTCCGCTTTCGATCTATGAAGGTACGTAGACACACTCTCCCCTCTCGTTGCTATGAATCTCCTAGATAGATCTTGCGTGATCGTAGGAAAATTTTGAAATACTGCATTCCCCAACACGGGCAACGTCACCCACCCGGGAAGTGGTGCCGGCAAAGCACACCAAGGACCTGGTTGGACCTGCGGACACCATCGGCATGTATCCAACCCCTGCAGTATGACAAGGACAACACATTATATATTAATTTGAAGAAACATGAAGGACAAAGGTTAAAAAGAGTAAATGCACTTACTTCTCCCCGTTAGGCTGAATCAACCACCTGTGATCGCGGGTCGCCGGCACGGCCGGGAGATTCGTACCACCACGCTGGTAGACCTTCTTGCCCCCCTCAACCAGCTCGCCCTCGCTATAACTATCATCAGACCAGCTGTCCTCGCCATCAGCATGGCCTCTAGTCTCCGGAGTCACACAGGACGAAGACTCTAGGACCGCAGTCTCATGGGACGAAGACTCTGGGGCCTGAGTCTCATGGGACGAAGGCTCGGCGACCCGAGGCTCGTCGGCCCGAGGCTCATGGACCGGAGTCTGAGACGGATCCACCTAAGACAGAGCACTCCGGTGGTCCAGAGAATCAGCTAGGGGTGGCGGCGAGGAAGGCGCAAGAGCCTTCCTACATCTCCCGCCGCCCCGTCCACCTCTAGCTGCACCCCTCTTCGTCTTCCCCCGACCTCTCTCGGCCGAAGAAGCGCCCGCCGGTGTCTGCATGCTGTCTACCAGTGCTCTCCGAAGGTGCTGGGGTGGAATAACAACACCCCTCCTAGGACGCGCCGAGGAAGGAGGCTCGGAGCGCTCTCGACCCGCGCCCACATCTGTCAACACCTGCAATGACAAAGAGTAAACAAAATTAGTACAACTTAAACATGATAAAAAAATTAAGCGTGTATCATCATCATGAACATAATAAAAAATTGAATACCTAATAACATGAACTAATTAATAATATATATATATATATGTACATAATAGTAATACATGTGTTGGGGGTCGGGGTGTCGGTAATGTCATGTTGGGGTGCTGCGTCGGGGTCAGGGGGTGCTGTGTCGGGGTCAGGGTGCTGTGTCGGGGTCACGGTGTCCGGGTGTCGAGGCAGGGTCGGAGTGTCGTGTCGGGGTGTCAAGGCGGGGTCGGGGTGTTGTGTCGGGGTGTTGAGGCAATCTCGGGGTGTCGTGTTGGGGGTCGGGTGTCAGTGCTGTCTTGTCGGGGTGCTGTGTCGGGGTCGGGGGGTGTCGTGTCGGGGTTGGGGTGATGTGTCGGGGTCGCGGTGTTGGGCTGTCGAGGCGGGGTTGGGGTTTGGGGTGTCAGTGGTGTCGGGGACCGGCAATCTTCTTCTTCTCCTCCTCCTCCTCCTCCTCCTCCTCTTCTTCTTCTTCTTCTTCTTCTTTTCTTCTCCTCCCCCTTTTTCTTCTTTCTTCTTCTCCTCCTCCTCCTCCTCCTCCTCCTCCTCTTCTTCTTCTTCTTCTTCTTCTTCTTCTTTTCTTCTCCTCCCCCTTTTTCTTCTTTCTTCTCCTCCTCCTCCTCCTCTTCTTCTTCTTCTTCCCCTCCTCTTCTTCTTATTCTTCTTATTTTCTTATCCTAGTAAACTTTTTCAAGAACTAACCTACAAACTAACCAAACTAACCTAGAAACTAACCTAACTAACCTAGTCTAAAGATAACTAATCTAACTAACCTAGAAAATCAAACTAACCTAACTAACAGTACTAACTAACCTAATCACTAGCAGTAGCAAAAAAAGAAACTAACAATACTAACTAACCTAATTACTAGCAGTAGAAAAAAAGACAAAAAACAGGGGAGGAGCTCACTGGAGGGGTCGGCGGGGCATCAGGGCAGCGGGGTGGCGGGGTGGCGGGGCGCCTGGTTGTCGAGGCGGCGGGGCGCCGGGCCGGCGGGGGTGGCAGGGGCGTCGGGGCGGCGGGGGTGGCGGGTGATGTCTACTATGCAACTTTATTCTTTGCAGACTCGTGTTGGGCCTCCAAGCGTAGAGTTTTGTAGGACATTACCTATTTTCCCTCAAGTGGATGACGTAAGGTTTATCAATCCGTGGGAGGTATAGGATGAAGATGGTCTCTCTCGAACAACCCTGCAACCAAATACAAGAAATCTCTTGTGTCCCCAACACACCTAATACAATGGCAAATTGTATACGTGCACTAATTCGGCGAAGAGATGGTGATAAAAGTGTATAATGATAGTAGATATTGATTTTTGTAATAGGAACAATAAATAACAGCAAGGTAGCAAATAGTAAACGGGCACAAAAACGGCATTGCAATGCTTGAAAATGAGGCCCAGGGTCCGTACTTTTGCTAGTGCAACCTCTCAACAGTGCTTATATAACTGGATCATATAACTGTCCCTCAACGTGCAACGAAGAATCACTCCAAAGTTCCTATCTAGCGGAGAACATAAGACGGAATTGTTTGTAGGGTACTGTAACGCCCAAGATGCGGCTATATCTCCCACGTGTCGAGGCATGACTTAGAGGCATAACCACATGTTGGTTTTGTCGCAAGAAGGGTGATCTTCACACAATCCCATGTAATGAACAAGAAAGGAATAAATAGATAGTTGGCCTACAATTGCGACGTCACACAATGCTCAAATAATTCATACATCATTCAGAGTACACACATAGTCCGACTACGGAAATATGTAAATGAAAATAAGATAACCCCAAATGCTAGATCCCCAATCGTCCCAACTGGGCTCCACTACTAATCATCAGGAAAAGACACGTAGTAACGGCCCAGGTCCTCATCGAACTCCCACTTGAGTTCGGTGGTATCACCTGCACTGGTATCATCGGCACCGGCAATTGTTTTGGAAGTATCCATGAGTCACGAGGACTCAGCAATCTCAAAACCCATGAGATCAAGACTATTTAAGCTTATGGGTAGGATGTGTTTATGAGGTGGAGTTGCAGCAAGTGCTAAGCAAGTATGGTGGCTAACATACAAGTACAAGAGTAAGAAGACAAACTACGCAACGGTCATGAAACTAGAAGCGATCAAGAAGTGATCCTGAACTACTTACGTTCATTCATAACCCAACCATGTTCACTTCCCGGACTCCGCCGAAAAGAGACCATCATGGCTACACACGCGGTTGATGCATGCATTTTAATTAAGTCAAGTGTCAAGTTCTCTACAACCGGATATTAACAAATTCCCATCTGCCACATAACCGCGGACACGGATCTCGAAAGTTTATACCCTGCAGGGGTGTCCCAACTTAGCCCATCACAAGCTCTCACGATCAACAAAGGATATTCCTTCTCCCGGAAAGCACTAGTAGAAAACTATGGTTCGTAAGGGCCTTTAGTGCCGGTTCCATAACCGGCACTAATTGGTGGGCACTAAAGGCCCCCCCCTTTAGTACCGGTTCGGCATGAACCGGCGCAAAAGTGCCACCACGTGGCGTGAGCTCGCGCCCTGTTCTTTTTTGAATTTTTTTTTGAAAATTTTGGAAAAAAAAATTTGATTTTTTTTTTCGATTTTTAATTTTTCTTAATTATTTTGTGATTTAGTCTCTAATCACCTCTCTTAAATGCTCAAGTGTGGATCACTCATTCCAAATCATCTAACTTCTCGACCGGTCACCCATCCCTCTCACTACTCCATCCCGAGCACGCTTAACTTTCGGGTTCTATTCTCCTTCGTTTCCAAGTCTGCACTTGTTATTTTCCTGACAATAGTAAGATGTCAATCCTATTAATCCTTAGGAGTTTAGCTTGAGCATGAAGTCACACATTTCACTCTTTGAGTTTGAAACTATTATTCTAAAAAACAGTAATTATTTAGTAACACTAATATTTCTTGAATAAGTTTAACCATAGTTTGACCACAGTTTGACCATAGTTTGACCATAGTTTGACCATAGTTTGACCAAATTTGACCAAAATTCAAAAAAATGAAATAATTATTTAGTAACACTAATATTCTTGAATAATTATGTAGTAACATTAATACTTCTTGAATAAGTAGTTTGACCAGATTTAACAAAAAAAATTAAAAAACTGAAATTTGACCATATCTTTTTTTCCTTTTGGAATTTGAGGATTCTAAAAAATCGCAAACAGGCCGTAGGCGGTCTCCATCGCATGCGGATTTTCGTGCTGAATTTTTTGATATATTATACATTTTTTTCCGACATCGTATGCAAAAGTTATAGCCGTTTTACATTTTCCCTACACTTTTTGCAAAACATGTCCAAATTTAAGTTTTCAAATTTTCCTAACTAGTAGATGTAGTAATACAACTACCTCTCGGAGGATTTTATTTTTTGAAGTTTTTATCATTTTCTTTTGATTTTTTCAGAACTGAAATGGCGACACACGGGGGGGGGGGGTAGAGTTTGAAAATTGCCCTATAGTGCCGGTTTGTTTCACAAACCGGTACTATAGGTCAGACCCCTTTGTACCGGTTCGTGGCACAAACCCATACTAAAGGTTGGCCCTTTAGTACCGGTTTGTGGCACGAACCGGTACTAAAGGTGAACGTGGGGCCCCGGCCTGACGACAGCCTGCCATCACCCCTTTAGTACCGGTTCGTGGCACGAACCGATACTAAAGGTTCAACACGAACCGGCATTAATGCATAGCCGTTCGAACCGGCACTAATGGTACCATTAGTGCCGGCTCAAATTCAAACCAGCACTAATGTGCTTCACGTTTGACCCTTTTTCTACTAGTGAAGACCCGACCAGTCTCGGAATCCCGGTTACAAGACATTTCGACAATGGTAAAACAAGTCCAGCAAGACCTCCCGATGCACCGACCTAGCCTGATAGGATTTGTGCGGTCTCATTCTCAGGGTACACCAGATGGGTCAGCCTACAGGTATATACCAAATACCTCGAGTTTCCCCGAGGCGGCCCCACAGTCTGCCCGGTTTGGACCAACACTCATGAGGAGCACTGGCCCGGTTTGTTGATTAATTTCACGGGGGCCGGCAAGTCCCTATGCAAGTTTTTAGTTGTTATTAGGCAAATGGTAAAACCAAGGTTGGGCCTTACTGCAGGATTTTTATTCAAAGCAAACTGTCAAGGGGGTCCCATAACCCCAACCGCGTAAGGAACGCAAAATCAAGGAACATAACAACGGTATGATGGAAACTAAGGCGGCAAGAGTGGAACAAAACACCAAGAAAAAGGCTAAGCCTTCCACCCTTTACCAAGTATTTAGATGCATTAATTAAATAAGAGATATTGTGATATCCCAACATATCCATGTTCCAACATGGAACAACCTGCAAGGCACCTGCAACTAGCAACGCTATAAGAGGGGCTGAGCAAAAGCGGTAACTTTGCCAAACAACAGTTTGCTAGGAAGGAGGGTTAGAGGCTTGACATGGCAATATGGGAGGCATGATAAACAAGTGGTAGGTAGTGCGATATAGAGATAGAGCGAAACAACTTAGCAAGCAAAGATAGAAGTGATATCGAGGGTAATGATCATCTTGCCTGTAAAGTTCTCAGGGTTGACGAAAGCTTGCTCCTCGTAAACGTACTCAACAGGTTCCTCGTTCACAAATTCATCTCCCAGCTCTACCCAAAGCAAGAACACAAGCAACAGAACAACAATCAATCACGATGCAATGCACAAGCAACACGATGCAAGACATGACATGGAATGCTAGATATGATGTGCAATGCATATGGATACTCCGGAAGGGGAAGGATGATCAAGGCATCAACTTGGCAAACTAAGCATGCCGCTGGAAAGATGGGGTGATTTCGGTCGAAATCAATATAAGGATCACCGGAAACGGATGCACGGTTTGCAAAAGACGAGCAAACAAAGAACGATGCAAAACTGCGCTTAACAGCATCATAGCACTTAGAATGCATCATGAAACTATGCTATAGCAATCCAACATAGCAACAAAGCACATGGTAGTGAAGTACAAGTGAATATCTACAAATCATGAACACTGAGCTCCTGCTAGAACTCACTGGAACAAACCTAAAATAGCATGGCAAAGATGCAAAAGATAACAGCTTCACAGACTTGGTGAAAATACTAAACATGTCATAAACAGCATCAGGTAGCAATTTTTAGAGCTAGCAAACAACATGCTACAGGAACATATCATGGCAAAAAAGGGCATGGCATGCTAGTACTAAAGGCAAAGAACAAAACTCCCTTATTGAAACTTTAACCAAAATGCATAGAAAATGAGGTAGCACCCATGCAAACATGGCAAGTGATATGATCAGTTTCAAACTTAGAAGAAAAACATGACATGGCAAAAACAGATTCATGATAGCAACTTTGCAACCTCATGCCACTCACCACAAAGCATTTCATGGAATCACAAGGTAACCAACAGTAAGAAGACACAATTATGAAGCTAAACATGGCAATAGCAAGTTCAAAGGGTGCATGTATCACTAGCAAAACACATTGCAAAAATGAACTTCATGTTAACAATCTGCCAGCAACAATATTTAGCAAAAGTAGAGCATGGTAATGACAAGCTAGAGTACCTCAAACTTGCAACTAGAGGTAGGAATGGATAGAGCAATACCACATCTTAAAAACACTCTTACTGAAGTTCATCAAAATATGCATGGATCTACTTGTGGCAACAAGACAACATAGCAACAAAATGTGACAGGAAATGACTTAGAAAAATTACGGAGTGTCTGAAATCAGCAACACCATACAGCATACTTTGCATGCTTGTGCTAGTCACCACAGAGCTCATAAAAATACAAGGCTTGCACCACTTTAAATAGGATGCACAAAATGCAACGAAAATGACAAATCAGCAAGTTATGTTGACTTCCAGCAGACAACATCATATAGCACTTTTGCAACAAAGATTAGGGCATCAATATGGACAGTAACATGCTTGCAAATGACACTAACATGAAGAGCATCACGAGACGAACATTTCGATATATCATATGTGTAAATCGGAGCCTTGGATATGGAGATATGACATGATGAACATGGGCACATAAAGTAGAGATTTCAGGGACTTAGAAGATTTTCACCACCTCGGAAGTGGGACGGGATGGCACTAGGACGAGGAGATCCGGGGTCGGGGACGGGCATTTGGATGGCTGTGGTGGTGGATCTGATCCACCCGGCCAGATCCGAACTGGCGACGACTCCGGCGAGGGCGGCTTTCTCCGGCAAGGCAGCGGGGAGGCGCGCGCGAGCTCCGGGACCGGAGGAGCGGGGCGCCAGTGAAGGGCAGCTTTAGGCGGCGGTGCTGCGGCCGGTGGCGGCGGAGGGCAGCACGGTGGTGGCGGCGGCGCAAGGCGGCGAAGGACGGCGCGGGCGGTGGCCGGCGGCGGCGCTGGCGGTGGTGCGCGGGAGGCGGCGGCACGGGCGATCCGGGCCGCGCGGGCCTGTTGTGGGCTCGGCAGGCCACCGGCAGCGGTGGGAGTGGGGAGACACGTGGCAACCTCGGATTTGACGGGGCGCGGCGGCGGACGTGTCCGACGGCACGAGGAGAGGGGGAGCTAGGGTTTGATCCGGATTTGAGGAGGGGAAGGCATATTTATAGGTAGGGGAGTTAGGAGAGTCCAAATGAGGTGCGGTTTTCGCCCACACGATTGTGATCCAATGACGGAGAGCATGGAGGGGGTTTAGATGGGTTACTGGGCTGTTTTGGAGGGGTGTTGGGCTGCAAAGAGAGAGGGGCTTTTACGGTTACCCGATTAACCGTTGGGGCATCAAACGACCTCCAAATGAACGAAATTTGACAGGCAGCCTACCGGTGATGTACCAAGGCCACGCGACAAATCTCGGCCCATTCTGAGAACGTTTTTCTCCCACTCATGAAATAAGATCTGAGAGGTGCAACAGGTGCATGTGGGAGTGTCGGATTCCAAAACGGGCAACGGGGAAAATGGCCGGATGCATGAGACGAACACGAATGCAAAAGACATGCACATGATGACATGAGATGAAATGAATGACACGAAGAAAATGCAAAACGAAAGACAAAAACCCAACCATGGAGGAAATAATATATCAAATAGCCGGAAATGGCAAGAGTTGGAGTTACAATTATGGAAAGTTACATCTGGAGCGTTACAGGTACGAAACCACCTCAAAGCTATTCTTTCCGATCAATCTATCCTAGAGTTCGTACTAAAATAACATGAATCTATTCTTTCCGATCGATCTAACCAAGAGTTCATACTAAAATAACACCAAAGTAAATTCAGATTCATAATATTCAATCCAACACAAAGAACTTCAAAGAGTGTCGCAAGATTTCTACCGAAGAAACAAAGACAAGAGCGTGCATTGATGACCCACAAGTATAGGGTATCGCAACAGTTTTCGAGGGTAGAGTATTCAACCAAAATTTATTGATTTGACACAAGGGGCGCCAAAGAATATTCTCAAGTATTAGCAGCTGAGTTGTCAATTCAACCACACCTGGAAACTTAATATCTGCAGGAAAGTATTTAGTAGCAAAGTAATTTGATAGTAGTGGTAGCGGTAGCAAAAGGTAATGATAGCAAAAGTAATTTTTTTGGTATTTTGAAGTGATGATAGCAATAGCAACGGAAAAGTAAATAAGTGAAGAACAATATATGAAAAGCTTGTAGGCAATGGATCGGTGATGGAGAATTATGCCGGATTCGGTTCATCATGTAACAGTCATAACCTAGGGTGACACAGAACTAGCTCCAATTCATCAATGTAATGTAGGCATGTATTCCGAATATAGTCATACATGCTTATGGAAAAGAACTTGCATGACATCTTTTGTCCTACCCTCCCGTGGCAGCGGGGTCCTAATGGAAACTAAGGGATATTAAGGCCTCCTTTTAATAGAGTACCGGACCAAAGCATTAACACATAGTGAATACATGAACTCCTCAAACTACGGTCATCACCGGTAAGTATCCCGATTATTGTCACTTCGGGGTTAACCGATCATAACACATAACAGATGACTATAGACTCGCAAGATAGGATCAAGAACTCACATATATTCATGAAAACATAATAGGTTCAAATCTGAAATCATGGCACTCGGGCCCTAGTGACAAGCATTAAGCATAGCAAAGTCATAGCAACATCAATCTCAGAACATAGTGGATACTAGGGATCAAACCCTAACAAAACTAACTCGATTACATGATAAATCTCATCCAACCCATCACCATCCAGCAAGCCTACGATGGAATTACTCACGCACGGCGGTGAGCATCATGAAATTGGTGATGGGGGAAGGTTGATGATGACGATGGCGATGGATTCCCCTCTCCGGAGCCCTGAACGGACTCCATATCAGCCCTCCCGAGAGGTTTTAGGGCTTGGGGCGGCTCCGTATCGTAAAACACGGTGAATCCTTCTCCCTGATTTTTTTCTCCCCGAAAGCAAATATATAGAGTTGGAGTTGAGGTCCGAGGAGCTCCAGGGGGCCCACGAGGTAGGGGGTGCACCCCCCACCCTCGTGGCTAGTGGGTGGGCCCCTTGGTCTTCATCTTTTGCAAGGATTTTTTATTATTTCCAAATAGATGTTCCGTGAAGTTTTAGGTCATTCCGAGAACTTTTGTTTCTGCACATTAATAACACCATGGCAATTCTGCTGAAAACATCGTCAATCCGGGTTAGTTCCATTCAAATCATGCAAGTTAGAGTCCAAAACAAGGGCAAAAGTGTTTGGAAAAGTAGATACGACGGAGACGTATCAACTCCCCCAAGCTTAAACCTTTGCTTGTCCTCAAGCAATTCAGTTGGCAAACTCAAAGTGATGAAGAAAAACTTTTACAAACTCTGTTTGCTCTTGTTGTTGTAAATATGTAAAGCCAGCATTCAAGTTTTCAGCAAAGATTCTGAAATAACCATATTCACAATGACGCATAGGTCTCATGTTTACTCATATCAATGGCATAATCAACTAGCGAGCAATAATAATAAATCTCGGATGACAACACTTTCTCAAAACAATCATAATATGATATAAAAGATGGTATCTCGCTAGCCCTTTCTGAGACCGCAAAACATAAATGCAGAGCACCTTTAAAGATCAAGGACTGACTAGACATTGTAATTCATGGTAAAAGAGATCCAGTCAAGTCATCCTCAATGTAAACTAACAGTAATGAATCCAAATGACAGCGGTGCTCTCCAACTGGTGATTTTTAATAAGAGGATGATGACTCAACATGAAATTACATAGATAGGCCCTTCGCAGAGGGAAGCAGGGATTTGTAGAGGTGCCAGAGCTCGGTTTTGAAATGGAGGTGAATAATATTTTGAGTGGTATACTTTCATTGTCAACATAACAACCAAGAGATGGTGATATCTTCCATGCTACACACATTGTAGGCGGTTCCCAAACAGAATGGTTGTCAGGACCCTGATTCCAAGTCACATCGATCTAGCCGGTAACACCTCATATCACTTTGCGGCCTCACGCACGGTATCCCACAGGTGTCTCCTTACCATGGCCCGGGACCGTTTGCGCCTTTTGGCTCACGTATATGATAGTGTCGCTAGCATCCATATGATAGAGAACTCGGGCCGACATGGCTAGTTGTGAACCCAAAGCGGCATAGACCTATGGAGACAGGCATACATGAATCACATCGAACATGTCGGTCATCAGCAAGTGATTCCAGGCTGTAGCACTGGGCTGACAGGACTCCGGGGAACCCGGGCTGTAGCAGGCTAGGCAGGACTCCGGATATCACCGCGTGACATTTCCCCGAAGGGACAGACATAGGAACGGAGTGAAACACATGCCGGCCAGTCAAGTGTCCTGAGCAGTAGCGCTGGGCTAGCAGGACTCCGGTGAACCGGGCTGTAGCGGACTACTATGGCTCGAGGAACACTAGACTACATTTCCCCATAAGAAGGGCTGCCAAGGATAAACAACTAGATTGTCGGATCGCACTCATACCAAGCATTTCAATCATACACACAATATGCCCGATATGAGTACATACAACATGGCATCACAACAAAACTCTACAACTCAAGTACTTTATTTAAAGGCTCCAGAGAGCCATACATAACATGTTCATACAGATAGGGGTCACATGACCCGACACTCAAGTCATACAATCATACAAGCACATGCGGAAGCAACTAGTCTGAGTATAGACTCTAGAAAGAAGAAGGCTTCTCGAAGCCTGTCTATCTACATAGGGCCCTCCATGGCCAGGATCACCACCTGGGTGGCTAGTCACTCGTCGACGTCAAGGTCTACGTAGAACCCATCGGAGGGGGCGGTGTTGTCATCTGAAAACAGTAATTAAGCAAACATGAGTACATAGGTACTCAGCAAGTCTTACATCAGAACCTACTATACATGCTTATTCTCAAGAAGGTGGTGGGGTTAACGCAGCAAGCCAGCTTTGACTCTTGGCTAAGCTATCCTACGGAACTTCACCAGTAAAATAGTTTTCGCACACGAGTCCACTACTCACCAACACAATACTCCACCGGGGATCCTCCCTCGTCATCCTACGAGAGGGCCATCCTCGGTACTCACACTCATCTTGAGTCTTTTATTAGTACCCATTAACTTGTCTATGAACTATATAGGCAACCAAGTAGTCCTTTACCGCGGACGCGGCTATTCGAACAGTTTTATACCCTGCAGGGGTGTACTTCTTCATACACGCTTTCACCACTTACCGCCGCTTACACGACATGTACTCGGCAACCTTCAAGCGGCAGCCCAGCGAGGGTGTCGGCCACGGCCTACCTAAACACTTAAGTCTCTAGTCCAGGTTTATCGCCTATCCAGGTTCCATCCGCAGGGAGTCCGGCCGAGGTTTCCACATACGGCCCCGAACGATGTGAACAGGGTCCCGAGACGCCTAACGGGCGCCCGGCATACCCGACCACGGTGTATCTACCGCAACATAGCCCACCCCTAGGGTCAGCGCTACGCACGGCCGCCAACACATAACCTACAAACGCCAGAAACTAGTTGCGACTGCTGGACAGAGTACTAGGGTGGTTAAGAAGCCGAGAGGGTCAATTAAGGATCCCAATGCATGGTAGTAGCTGAATCTTAAATCACACATACAGATCTCAGTTCTTAGGGACGGCCTCAATGAAACAACCCACCATGTACTCCTACATGGCCTATCATCGATACCTTTACCAAAACATGTTCAACACATCCCTCACATTACCGGCATAAGCATTTCACTCTGGCCCATCACCCAGATGAACCAGTCCTGACACAACTCTAAGCATAGCACGCATAGCAAGGTAGGAATCACATACATGGCTCAATCAACTCCTACACATGCTAGTGGGTTTCATCTAGTTACTGTGGCAATGAAAGGTCATGCAGAGGATAAGGGTTCAACTACCGTAGCACACAGTAGTTTGAATCGCGTTGTCTCAATGCAGTAAACAAGAGCAGAAGCGAGAACATGGGTTTGTATCGGAATGATCAATGGTTGCTTGCCTGATGGAGTGGTAGTGGGATACTGCCCTTCAGTTGGATACTCGTGAATATCCTCGGAGGCAGAACCTACCACGAAGAACACATCAGAACACAATCAACACATGACGATATGCAACAATATGATGCATGCTATGACATGGCAATATGAATGTGTCTTGGCCTAATGCAAGTTATAATAGAAAGGAATGAACCCATTTGAATCAAAGATTCAAATATTAGCTCATTAAACATGGCCTTAATAGTGCATTTCCTTATTCTGCTTAAACAGCAAGGTAAACTTGTTTTGTCATGCATGAAACCATTACAGATGGATAGATTGAATTTTTCTGATAATTTTTCATATATAAATTATTTCATTTGGAGTTACGGTTGAATTTCTATGATTTCTAGAAGTTTTAAACATTTTTTTGGAATTTCCTGAATAAAAATAAATCCAGAAAATGCATTACTGCGTCAGCATTGCGTCATGCTGACCTCAGCAGGTCAAAGGCGCCAGCCCAGGTCAAACCTGACTGGTGGGCCCCTTCTGTCAGTCTCTCAGCTAATTAACATGATTAGATTAACACTAATTAGCTGTTAGTGGGGCCTGGGCCCACATGTCAGTGACTGAATTAAATAAAATTAGTTAAAACTAATCCTAGATTAGTTAGCAGACCGGCCCCACCTGTCATAGACTCAGGGGGGTCTACCTGGGCCCACCTAGGGGTCAAACTGGGTCAAACTCGCCGACGTTGAGCCGCCGGCGAGGCCGAGACGGCGGAGAGCTTCGGATTTGGTCCTCCGGTGACCAAATCGACGGTGGAGACGTGCTACGCGTAGCTGGGGAGCTGCCGCATCCAGTGGTGCAAGTGGTTGGACACGGGGACGCCGGAAACGACGCCAGCGACGACCTTGGCGGTCGCCGGAGTTCGGGCATGGATGGATTCGACGCTACGGTGCACGGGAGAGGGAGCTGGTGGTGGCTACGGGCTCCTGGTGCTGCGCTGAGCACAAAGGTGAGCTTGGCCTTGAGCCACGGTGGCTCTGGCCATGACGGCGCCATGGTCGGCGGCGAGGAGCTCTCGGGTACGGTGGAAGTGGCTACTATAGAGGCCAAACGAGCACGGGAGCTAGGGGGAAAGGAAGAGGAGCTCACAGCGGAGTCGGAGAGGGGGTCGGCGAGCTCGGGGAGGTCCTGGCGGCGGCGAATCGAACGACGGCGTCCGGCGGCCGTGGACGGGGAAGAAGGGCACCACGTCGTCTTGGAGTCGTCCGAGCTTGCGTGGGTCGACGGAGAGGTCCAGGGTGACGAGGCGGAGCGATAGGGCTCGTCGGAGGGGCGAGGGAGTGGCTATGGTGGCAACTACGGCGATCGGCGGCGAGGGACGCGCTCGGCCATCGCGGGAGAGAGTGAGGGAGACGAGGGGGAGAGTGCGAGAGGATGAGAGGGGATGTGGGGGTCGCGTGGCATCTCTGGACGTCTCCATGCGTCGGCGGAAGCAGGACGTGGCCGGCGTGTGGTCGTGGGCGCCAGCCACGCGCTCCGCGTCCTTCTGGCGGGAGGAGGACGACGACTGGCAGGGCCAGTCGGCTGGGCCGAGCCAGGTGGGCTGGCCAGCACAGGTAAGGCCCAGGTGGGCTTCCCTCTCTCCTTTTTTTTTTAATTTGTTTCTTTTTTCTATTTAACTGCAACTGTTGGGCTTTATTAAAATACTAAAACGTTTCCAAAAATCCTGAAAATAATTGTGGGCTCTGTTTAGAATATTTCCAACAGCAAACATTTATTTCCAGAATTATTTGAGCATTTAAATTATTTTATAGCATTTAAATGCCCAAATTCAAATACTTATGATTTAATTCAATGACCTTCTATTGACCTAGAAAATTGTGCACCAATTTTGCCAGAGGTTCTAACCCAAGACAAAGAGGGTGAACTTTTTAGAAGGGCATTTCAGGTTCATTGAAAATAATTTTAGTAAACCCTAGTTGTTTCCAGGGGGGTTGGGGGTTTCTGCCTTCCCCATTTCAAATTTAAGAGAAATTTAAACATGATGCACACTCTAATGCTTGAACTAGCTAGGGTGTGACAAAATCTCGTCCCGAGATTTAGGATCCTCCGGGAAAAAGGTGGGGTACTCAAGTCGAAGACGATCCTCCCTTTCCCAAGTGGCTTCTTTCTCGGAATGGTGTGACCATTGAACCTTGAGAAACTTGATATTATGACGTCGAGTGGTATGCTCGGCTTGATCAAGGATACAAATGGGATATTCCCGATAGGAGAGGTTATCTTGTAGATCAAGCGTTTCGTGGTCCACTCCACGGATAG
This sequence comes from Triticum urartu, assembly GCF_003073215.2. NCBI lineage: Eukaryota > Viridiplantae > Streptophyta > Magnoliopsida > Poales > Poaceae > Triticum > Triticum urartu. Next base: position 208,118,163 of record NC_053024.1, read on the forward strand.
GATCCACGAAGCAACGCCTGAGTTGTGAAACATGGAAGACATCGTGAACTCTGGAAAGATGCGGAGGTAGTTCCAATTGGTAGGCAACTTCTCCTCGTTTGGCAAGAATGCGAAAGGGTCCAATGTAACGAGGGGCCAATTTGCCTTTGATACCGAAACGATGGGTTCCCTTTAACGGAGTAACCCGAAGGTAAGCCTTCTCGTCGACTTCATAAGTCATAGGCTTATGTTTACGATCATATTGACTCTTTTGACGAGATTGGGCTGTTTTCAATTTCTCACGAATAACGCGAACCTGCTCTTCTGCTTCCTGAATCATATCCGGGCCAAAGAGTTGTCTTTCCCCGGTTTCTGACCAGTTAAGTGGCGTTCGACATTTTCGTCCATAGAGAACTTCGAAAGGAGCCTTGCCTAAGCTGGCTTGATAACTATTGTTATAAGCAAACTCCGCGAATGGAAGGCATTTCTCCCAACTCATTCCGAATGAGATGACAAAAGCTCGGAGCATATCTTCCAGAATTTGATTGACTCGCTCTACTTGACCACTTGATTGAGGATGGAAGGCAGTACTAAAAGAGAGACGAGTTCCCATAGCATTTTGGAAACTTTCCCAAAATCGAGAGGTAAAGAGACTCCCACGGTCTGAGTTAATTTCCAATGGAACACCATGAAGAGACACTATTCGGGAGATGTATAAATCGGCTAGCTGGCTAGCGGTGATACTCTCACGAACAGGTAGAAAGTGGGCTACTTTGGAAAGTTGGTCGATCACAACGAAGATGGCATTATTCCCTCTCTTGGTCCTGGGAAACCCAGTGATGAAATCCATACTGATTTTATCCCATTTCCATTCGGGAATAGCCAAAGGTTGAAGGGTGCCAGCAGGCCGTTGACGCTCTGCTTTAACATGACGACAAACGTCGCAATTAGCAATGTATTGAGCGATTTCTCTCTTCATCCTAGTCCACCAAAACCTCTGGCGTAGGTCTTGATACATTTTAGTACTACCGGGATGAATGGTGAGAGGGGATTCATGAGTTTCCTTAAGGATCAACTGGCGCAGATGTTGTTTCTTGGGAACCACCAAACGGTTCTCGAAGAAGACAGCACCTCGCTCATCCATGGAGAAACATTTAGCAACTCCGCTAGCGATGTTTTCCTTAATCCGGGATATGCCCTTATCATACCGCTGGGCGGTTATGATTTGATCCATAAGGGTAGGTTTCGCCACCAGGGTGGATAGGAATCCTCGAGGAACAATGTGAAGATTAAGCTTACGAAATTCCTCATGGAGAAGTGGTTGACTTTGTTGTAACATCAGGTTGTTACAATAGGACTTACGGCTTAGCGCATCAGCCATGACATTGGCTTTGCCCGGGGTGTAAGTTATTCCTAAGTCGTAATCCAAGATCAACTCGACCCAACGTCTTTGCCTGAGATTCAAATCTGGTTGGGTGAAGATATATTTCAAACTTTGGTGATCGGTGAAGATCTCGCAACGATTACCGAGGAGGTAATGTCGCCAGGTTTTAAGTGCATGGACTACAGCTGCAAGCTCTAGATCATGTGTGGGATAATTTTCCTCATGTGGGTGTAATTGCCGTGAAGCATAGGCAATTACCTGACGATCCTGCATGAGTATGCAACCTAGTCCTTGTCGCGAGGCGTCGCAGTAGATAATAAACTCCTTGGAGAAATCTGGTGGTACCAGTACGGGAGCAGATGTCAGGTGTCTTTTCAGTTCCTGAAAGCGGAACTCGCACTGTGGAGTCCACTCGAACTTTTTATCTTTCTTGAGGAGTTCAGTTAGAGGTTTAGCAACCTTGGAGAAATTCTCGACGAAGCGGCGGCAATAGCTCGCTAAGCCAAGGAAAGTACGAACTTGCTTGACCGTCTCAGGTGGAGTCCAATCAAGGACGGCTTGAACTCGCTCGGGGTTGACAGCAATACCCTTGCCAGAGATTACATGGCCTAGATAGGTCACCTCTGGCAACCAAAATTCACACTTGGAGAATTTGGCATAAAGGCGATGCTCTCGAAGTTTCATCAATACCAGCCTTAGATGTTCAGCATGTTCCTCTTCATTCTTGGAGTAGATGAGTATGTCATCGAGGTATACTACGACGAATTTATCCAAGTACTCCATGAAAACCGAGTTCATTAACCGCGAGAAGGTGGCTGGGGCATTGGTTAACCCGAAAGACATGACGGTGTACTCGTATTGGCCATAACGAGTAACAAAGGCCGTTTTGGGAATGTCCCCGTTTCTGATTTTGATTTGATGGTAGCCCAACCTCAAATCCATCTTGGAAAAAACTGAGGATCCAGCGAGCTGATCATACAGATCATTGATCCTGGGAAGAGGTTATTTGTTCTTGATGGTGACCAGGTTGACAGGGCGGTAGTCCATAACCATTCGATCCGTTCCATCCTTCTTCTTAACGAAGAGGACGGGGCAAGCCCAAGGAGAGGAACTAGGACGGATGAATCCCTTTTTCAAGGACTCATCAAGTTGGTTCTTAAGATCGGCTAGTTCTAAGGGTGCCATCTTGTAGGGTCTTCTAGAAATTGGAACGGTTCCTGGAACAAGGTCTATCACAAACTCGACATCCCTGTCAGGTGGAACACCTGGCAATTCTTCTGGAAAGACATCCGGAAAGTCTCGGACTACCGGAACATCCTCAAGGTCTGGAAGGGGGTTGGCATTTAAGGAGTAAAGCTGGCGCTTGGCCACTCGAGTTAAGACATTGACTGTCTTGCCCGATGGGTGAGTAAGTTGAACGGTTCTAGTGGCACAATCGATCTTAGCATAATGAGCTGACATCCAGTCCATACCCAAGATGATGTTTATGTCCGAGGACTTGAGAGCTATTAAGGATGCAAGGAAGACAAGTCTATCGACAAGGATTTCGTTCCCATGGCTTACTCTAGAAGTTTGCCATCTAGAGCCAGGAGTTTGAATTTCCATGGTAGAGGGCATGTCACAGAATGTCGTGTTGTGCAATTGAGCATAGTTCTCGGATATGAATGAATGAGATGCTCCAGTATCGAAAAGAACAGATGCCGGATGGCAGTTAACAAGGAGCGTACCAAGGACGACGTTGGGATCCTCATGAGCCTCCTTGGCTGAAACATAGTTGACATGGCCACGTGCAGTGGTGGCCGGCTTGGCGTAGAATGTTTTTCCCGCGGGCTTACCACGACCAACGGACTTTCCAGTTTGATTGGGGTTGTTGTTCTGGGGACACTCTCGGCTATAGTTACCCGGCTCTCCACACTTAAAGCATGTCACCACATTGGGGCGTGGAGCAGCATTAGCAGCGGGGCCACCATAGGGCTTGGGCGGTGCAAATTGCTGGTTGGGACAAGGCGCCTCAAAGGATGGCCTCGGGATGAACCTGGGTGGCAGTGCCGTGCTTGGGATCCACACCCGGCGCTTCTGAGCGCCAGAGCCGGATGAAGAGCCAAAGTCACGGGAGTGCTTGCGTGAAGCGTCATAATCAGTCTGGCCTATCTCAGCACTGATGGCTTTATTGACCAACTTCTGAAAGGAGGTGCACTCGTGCAGACGAAGATCGCGGCGAAGCTCAGGGCTAAATCCATTGCGGAACCTTGCTTGCTTCTTAGCGTCAGTAGATACCTCTTCGGGAGCATAGCGTGCCAGATTTCCAAATTCACGACTATAAGCATCCACAGTCAGTCTTCCTTGGGTGAAGTTGCAGAACTCCTCCCTCTTGCGATCCATGAGACCTTCCGGAATGTGATGCTCGCGGAAAGCCTCACTGAACTCAGCCCAAGTAGTAACTTGGCCGACCGGGCGCATAGCTTCGAAGTTTTCCCACCAAAGGCTAGCAGGGCCTTCGAGGTGATAGGCAGCATAGGTAACCTTGTCGGCTTCGGCTACGTTGGCAGAACGTAGCTTGTGGGTAATGCTGCGAAGCCAGTCATCCGCGTCGAGGGGTTCAACAGAATGGTTAAACTTTGGTGGGTACAGCTTGATAAAGTCATTGATCGACACCAAGTCATTTCGCGGGTGGCGTGCAGTGTTCTGCTCAATCCTCTCTAGCAGGCGGTTAGTCTCACGCTTGCTTCTTTCCGCCTCCAGCATTACTTCGGCCAGAGAAGGCGGGTGAGGCAGATTTTCACCCCTAGCTGCACTGGCTTCCCCCTGCTCCGAGGCAGCGGGGTTGCTGCGGGTGTTGACCATCCTAGGAGAAAACAAGACAATGGTTTAGATAATGATGGCTCAAACTTAGCAAGGAAATGCAGAATGTAATGGATAACACGGAATGTAGAGATGTTCATCCGTATGTCATGGTAATATAAAACTGCCATATATATACCAACGGTCATACACATCATACATAGTTTAGTACAAGCCCAGGCTACAGTACAACTATGATGAAAGACATTACAAATCATCGGAGGCATTCCAAGCTCCTATACATTATTTGTCTACACCTCCGGATTTGATTACACACAAAGTCATATTCCACAAGTCTCGCAGGACAATGGAGATGCAACTACTACAATACTAGTGGTACTACTACTAACTCAGACAGCTCCGTAGTAGTCCTCATAGAAGTCACCTCCGTAGCCTGGAAGTTCAACGTGACCATCCGGGAACAGACGGTCCTGAGGAGCCTGGGGACCATAGGGGCTAGGATGAGGTCTTGGACCAACAAACGGTGGCCTGCGGGGACCACGGGGTGGGGTGATGCCTCCCACATCACGCCAATCCACCATGTCTGGCAGAGCTGATCTCACAGGATACAGATCCCTTGTATCCATACATCCAGCTTGCACCGCAGGTGCAAACCGAGTCAATGTGGCCCAATGATCAGCACGGGTATTGAAAAGCTCCAACCTCAAGGCCCGATTCTCTCGGTCCTTATCTTCGAGCATCTCGGCAGTGGTACGAGTTAATGAGTCCTCCTGAGTGGAGTCAGCATAGATAGCCTGAAGATACCCTTGCGCTCCCGGAAGTGAAGCTGGCAAGTAACGGAAGTCGGTGTTCCGAAGCAGGCCAGTCCGGACTCGCATAATGGTCATCATGGAATAGGCAGCATCCTGCACAGCCATCTCAACAGTAACCCCCAGTCCATAGGAACAGTGAAGGGGCTCGGTAGATCCAGGATAAGAAGGAAATATCCTGACGGTGCAGAAATATTGGCTTTGATTAAAGTCTCGGAATTGCTCTTCGACGGTGTATTCAGGATACCAACGGTAGCCCGTCTCGGTCATTACCCGGACTAACATAGCAGTATGACCGGGCACGTCGAGGCACCGGGTCAGGCGAACCACTTGGTTTTAAACACGGTTGGCCATCTGAAAGCACAACCACAATGCAAAGACATCAGAATTTCTAGGGAAAATTGGACAGCATAACAGCTGTAAATGCTCAGAAAAAGATTTGAGACATCCATAACAGTTCGCAATACCACTCAACAACATCATATCAAGGTTCTGATCCAATTAGCAACATACTAAGAATAGTAGAAACTGAACTGGGACTTGTAACAACAATCCTATAAGCTGCTATGGATTAGTAACACGTGAACCTGATAGAAGAAGAGAGCCTAATCCTTAACCCACGTTGAATGAGAGGAGAATGACCCAGATCAGAGGCATAGGGTAAAGGAGTAAAAGAGCCTTACGTTCCCTCCCACAATCAATTCCCCTACATATAACTAAAGCATTTCTAGACTCGACATCGACCAGTTTGGCTCAATGAACCTACAGGCAGTACGGCTTTGATGCCAACGCTGTCAGGACCCCGAACGATGTGAACAGGGTCCCGAGACGCCTAACGGGCGCCCGGCATACCCGGCCACGGTGTATCTACCGCAACATAGCCCACCCCTAGGGTCAGCGCTACGCACGGCCGCCAACACATAACCTACAAACGCCAGAAACTAGTTGCGACTCCTGGACAGAGTACTAGGGTGGTTAAGAAGCCGAGAGGGTCAATTAAGGATCCCAATGCATGGTAGTAGCTAAATCTTAAATCACACATACTGATCTCAGTTCTTAGGGACGGCCTCAATGAAACAACCCACCATGTACTCCTACATGGCCTCTCATCGATACCTTTACCAAAACATGTTCAACACATCCCTCACATTACCGGCATAAGCATTTCACTCTGGCCCATCACCCAGATGAACCAGACCTGACACAACTCTAAGCATAGCAGGCATAGCAAGGTAGGAATCACATACATGGCTCAATCAACTCCTACACATGCTAGTGGGTTTCATCTAGTTACTGTGGCAATGAAAGGTCATGCAGAGGATAAGGGTTCAACTACCGTAGCACACAGTAGTTTGAATCGCGTTGTCTTAATGCAGTAAACAAGAGCAGAAGCGAGAACATGGGTTTGTATCGGAATGATCAATGGTTGCTTGCCTGATGGAGTGGTAGTGGGATACTGCCCTTCAGTTGGATACTCGTGAATATCCTCGGAGGCAGAACCTACCACGAAGAACACATCAGAACACAATCAACACATGACGATATGCAACAATATGATGCATGCTATGACATGGCAATATGAATGTGTCTTGGCCTAATGCAAGTTATAATAGAAAGGAATGAACCCATTTGAATCAAAGATTCAAATATTAGCTCATTAAACATGGCCTTAATAGTGCATTTCCTTATTCTGCTTAAACAGCAAGGTAAACTTGTTTTGTCATGCATGAAACCATTACAGATGGATAGATTGAATTTTTCTGATAATTTTTCATATATAAATTATTTCATTTGGAGTTACGGTTGAATTTCTATGATTTCTAGAAGTTTTAAACATTTTTTTGGAATTTCCTGAATAAAAATAAATCCAGAAAATGCATTACTGCGTCAGCATTGCGTCATGCTGACCTCAGCAGGTCAAAGGCGCCAGCCCAGGTCAAACCTGACTGGTGGGCCCCTTCTGTCAGTCTCTCAGCTAATTAACATGATTAGATTAACACTAATTAGCTGTTAGTGGGGCCTGGGCCCACATGTCAGTGACTGAATTAAATAAAATTAGTTAAAACTAATCCTAGATTAGTTAGCAGACCGGCCCCACCTGTCATAGACTCAGGGGGGTCTACCTGGGCCCACCTAGGGGTCAAACTGGGTCAAACTCGCCGACGTTGAGCCGCCGGCGAGGCCGAGACGGCGGAGAGCTTCGGATTTGGTCCTCCGGTGACCAAATCGACGGTGGAGACGTGCTACGCCAGTAGCTGGGGCTCGTGCACGCATCAGTGGTGCAGATGTTGGATAGTACACTCAAGGTGGACGCCAGAAGAACGACCAGTTGGCGACGCCTAGCGACAGAACTCTGTAAAGCGGTCGACAGGAGTAGTCGCGAGCATGGAATGAGATTCAATTGAAACGACAAAAGGAACGGAGTGCACGGAGAAGAGAGGGACGCCTGTGGGTCGGCCTACCTGGGGCGGCCTAACGTGGCTCTCCTCGTGGCTGCTGACGCCTGAAGCCACTAGGAGTTCGGACGCATGTGCGGCCTTTTGAGCCCCCGGTGCCTCTCGGCCATGGACTGGCGCCCGTATGGCGGTCGGCGGCTTCGAGGAGCCTTCCTCTCGGGCTCACCGTGGAAGTGCGCTACTATAGAAGGCCAAGACGAGCACGGTGCTAGGGGAAAGGAGAGGAGCTCACACGAGAGTCGGAAGAAGGGGGTGCGGCGAGCTCGGGAGAGGTGCCTGGCGCCGCGCGCCGTGGGGCCTGAAGTCGTTGGAACGACGGTGTCGCGCGGCCCCTCACGACCATCACGTCGGCCAGTGGTAGGGGAGCCTAGCAGTTCCGCACACGCGTTGCTCGGAGTCGTCCGGAGCTAAGCGTGGATGTGCGACGAGGAGGTCCAGACGTCAGACGATTGCCACGGCGACGCCCCACATCCTCTCAATGGTGACGAGGGGGCGATACGTCGCTCGTTCGGGGACACGAGGGAAGTGGCCGTATCTGGCTCCCGCGCAACCTTCGTCGTGCGGTCACCTGCGGCGTCTCGGTGCGCAGGGCACCGCGATGTCGGCCATCGGCGGGAGAGACAGTGAGGAGACGAGGGGGGTAGTGCGATGAGGATGAAGAGGGGGAGACGAGCGGGGTGAGGCGAGCGATGAGTAGAGGGGGACGTGGGGGTCGCGTGGGCCCCTGGACGTCTCCAGGCGTCGGCGGAAGCAGGAGGTGGCCGGCGTGTGGCCGCGGGCGCCGCACGCGCTCCGCGTCCTTCTGGCACGAGGAGGACGACGACTGGCAGGCCAGTCGGCTGGGCCGAGCCAGGTGGGCTGGCCAGCACAGGTAAGGCCCAGGTGGGCTTCCCTCTCTCCTTTTTTTTAATTTGTTTCTGTTTTTTTATTTAACTGCAACTGTTGGGCTTTATTTAAAATACTAAAACGTTTCCAAAAATCCTGAAAATAATTGTGGGCTCTGTTTAGATTATTTCCAACAGCAAACATTTATTTCCAGAATTATTTGAGCATTTAAATTATTTTATAGCATTTAAATGCCCAAATTCAAATACTTATGATTTAATTCAATGACCTTCTGTTGACCTAGAAAATGTGCACAATTTTCCAGAGGTTCTAACCCAAGACAAAGAGGGTGAACTTTTTAGAAGGGCATTTCAGGTTCATTGAAAATAATTTTAGTAAACCCTAGTTGTTTCCAGGGGGTTGGGGGTTCTGTCATCCCCATTTCAAATTTAAGAGGAAAATAAACATGATGCACACTCTAATGCTTGAACTAGCTAGGGTGTGACAATGGTAAAGTTTATACTCCCCCTCCACCAACAAGCATCAATCCATGGCTTGCTCGAAACAAGAGTGCCTCCAACTAACAAGAGTCCCAGGGGGAGTTTTGTTTGCAATTATTTTGATTTAGTTTGCATAAAGCATGGGACTGGGCATCCCGGTGACCAGCCATTTTTCTCGTGAGTGAGGAGCGGAGTCCACTCCTCTTGAGAATAACCCGCCTAACATGGAAGATACGGACAACCTAGTTGATACATGAGCTATTCGAGCATACAAAACAGGATGATTTATTTGAAGGTTTAGAGTTTGGCACATACAAATTTACTTGGAACGGCAGGTAGATACCGTATATAGGTAGGTATGGTGGACTCATATGGAATAACTTTGGGGTTTATGGAGTTGGATGCACAAGCAGTATTCCTCTTAGTACAGGTGAAGGCTAGCAAAAGACTGGGAAGCGACCAGCTAGAGAGCGACAACAGTCATGAACATGCATTAAAATTAATCAACACCGAATGCAAGCATGAGTAGGATATAATCCACCATGAACATAAATATCGTGAAGGCTATGTTGATTTTGTTTCAACTACATGCGTGAACATGTGCCAAGTCAAGTCACTTAAATCATTCAGAGGAGGATACCACCCTATCATACCACATCACAACCATTTTAATAGCATGTTGGCACGCAAGGTAAACCATTATAAGCTCCTAGCTAATCAAGCATGGCACAAGAAACTATGATCTCTAGTTGTCATTGCAAACATGTTTATTCATAATAGGCTGAATCAGGAACGATGAACTAATCATATTTACAAAAACAAAGAGGGTCGAGTTCATACCAGCTTTTCTCATCTCAGTCAGTCCATCATATATCGTCATAATTGCCTTTCACTTGCACGACCGAAAGTGATGTGAAATAATAATAATAGTGCACGTGCATTGGACTAAGCTGGAATCTGCAAGCATTCAATAAACAGGAGAAGACAAGGCAATATGGGCTCTTTTGTCAGATCAACAATAATGCATATAAGAGCCACTTCAACAATTTAATTATGGTCTTCTCCTATCGACCCCCAAAGAAAAGAAAAATAAAAACTATTTACACGGGAAAGCTCCCAACAAGCAAAAGAAGAACATGAAATCTTTTTGGGTTTTCTTTTTAATTACTACTACAAGCATGGAAAGTAAACTAATTAAAAGCTACAACTAATTTTTTTGGTTTTTCTTAAGGTTTATTAAACACACAAGAAGAAAGCATAAAAAAGGGAAATAAACTAGCATGGATGATACAATGAAAAAGTATGAGCACCGACATCTAGCAATGAGTGTGTGAACATGAATGTAATGTCGGTGAGAAATACGTACTCCCCCAAGCTTAGGCTTTTGGCCTAAGTTGGTCTATGGCCACGGTGGCCTGGCGGATATCCATAGTAATAGTTGGGGTCGTACTGCGATGCAGCGGCTATTGCCTCCTGAGCTGCAGCGTGGCGGCGAGCTGCCTCTCCTCCTCTCGTACTCATCTGCCTCCTCTCTGGTAATAAAATGTCTTCCTTTTGCCTGATAATCAAAGAAGGCAGGAGCAGGGAGAGTAATACGGACAGCACGACGTCTGTCAAAGATTAAGCGATACTGGAGAGGTGATTCATTCCTCTCGACAAACTGGTGGTGAACCATAGCATTAAAGTCTAGGTAAGCAGGAGGTAATTCAATATCATCATTACGTATAGTACACCAAGAAAATCAGCTAAGCGGGTTGCATAAATTCCACCAAAGAAATCTCCATTAAATCTATTAAGATGCAACCTACGTGCAAAATGGCTCCCAAATTATAAGATTTATCTCCTAACACAGCACTCCTAAGAATACTGAGGTCAGGGACACACATGTGACATGCCTCATCTTTACCATTAATGCATCTACCTATGAAGAGAGCAAAATAATGTATAGCAGGAAAGTGAATGCTCCCTATGGTAGCTTGTGTTATATCTCTAGATTCCCCCATAGTTATACTAGCAAGAAAATCTCTAAATTCAGATTTGCGAGGTTCACTAGTACTACCCCATTGTGGAAGTTTGCAAGCAGTGGTAAAGTCCTCTAAGTCCATAGTGTAAGAATTTTCATAAAGATCAAACAGGACAGTTTGAGAATTACGTGAAGATGAAAATTCAAACCTCCTCACAAAGGAACTAGTGAGATAGTGGTACTGACGGCATTTTTCTTCCTCGAAGCTCACAAGATCAGCATTACGCAAATATGCGTTAAATTCTTCCTTAATCCCCGCTCGATCCATGAAGTCCTCTGAAGGCCATTCACAAGGCCGCACTGGAGCGTCCCTTGGTGGCTCATCATCAGCATCACGCATTGCAAGCCTGGGTCCTTGTTTCCTTGAAAGCCACCTTGGTACATTTTCCTAAACATATTTCTTCCTCTGAAAAATTTCTGAAATTTTTAGTAACTTCAAATAAAAGTGAACCAAACTCAACAAAATTGATAGCAACACTCCTACAAGTGCCTAGAGCCTATATCATGCATTAGAACTACTTGGAACCATATAAATTTGACATGCAAGCTCAAGAACAGGGTCACCTAGGCAGCACAAATTTGCAATGAATAAAGCACTAGAACAAAAACTAATTGGACCAATGGAGGAGTCACATACCAAGGAACAATCCCCCAAGCAGTTTTGTGAGAGGTGCTTTGAGCAAGGAGATCGAAAATGGCAGCAAAATGAGCTAGAACTCGTGCTTGAGCTGGATATGGTGTTTGTGGGAGGAAGAAGGAGTGTGTGGGTGCAGGAATAAGTGGAGGAGGGCCACCGTGGGCCCACGAGGCAGGGGGCGCGCCCAGGGGGTAGGGCGCGCCCTCCACCCTCGTGGCCAGGTGGATGCCCCCCTGCTGTGTTCTCAGTGCCAAATATTCTCAAATATTCCAGAAAAAATCATATTTAAATTTCAGGGCATTTGGAGAACTTTTATTTTCGGGGTATTTTTATATTGCACAGATAATCAGATAACAGACAGAAAAATACTATTTTTATTTTATTTAATATAAATAACAGAAAGTAAAAGGAGGGTACAGAAGGTTGTGCCTTCTAGTTTCATCCATCTCATGCTCATCAAAAGGAATCCACTAACAAGGTTGATCAAGTCTTGTTAACGAACTCATTCCGAATAACATGGAACTGGAGAAATTTTCGAATAACACTATGTTACCTCAACGGGGATATGCACATCCCCAATAATAAGAATATCATATTTCTTCTTGACAGTAGGAAGAGGAAATTCAAAACCTCCAAAAATAATCGATGGAATTTTTCCAATAGAATTGATACTATGAACTTGAGGTTGTTTCCTTGAAAGTGTACCGTATGCTCATTACCATTAACATGAAAAGTGACATTGCCTTTAGTGCAATCAATAACAGCCCCTGCAGTATTCAAAAAGGGTCTTCCAAGAATAATAGACATACTATCGTCCTCGGGAATATCAAGAATAACAAAGTCCGTTAAAATAGTAACGTTTGCAACTACAACAGGCACATCCTCACAAATACCGACAGGTATAGCAGTTGATTTATCAGCCATTTGCAAAGATATTTCAGTAGGTGTCAACTTATTCAAATCAAGTCTACGATATAAAGAGAGAGGCATAACACTAACACCGGCTCCAAGATCACATAAAGCAGTTTTAACATAGTTTCTTTTAATGGAGCATGGTATAGTATACTCCTGGATCTCCAAGTTTCTTTGGTATTCCACCCTTAAAAGTATAATTAGCAAGCATGGTGGAAATTTCAGCTTTCTGGTATCTTTCTTTTATTAGTAACAATATCTTTCATATACTTAGCATAAGGATTCATTTTGAGCATATCAGTTAATCGCATACGCAAAAAGATAGGTCTAATCATTTCAGCAAAGCGCTCAAAATCCTCATCATCCTTTTTCTTGGATGGTTTGGGAGGAAAAGGCATGGGTTTCTGAACCCATGGTTCTCTTTCTTTACCATGTTTCCTAGCAACAAAGTCTTCTTATCATAACGTTGATTCTTTGATTGTGGGTTATCAAGATCAACAGCAGGTTCAATTTCTATATCATTATCATTGCTAGGTTGAGCATCATCATGAACATTATCATTAACATTATCACTAGTTTCAGGTTCATTACCAGATTGTGTTTCAGCATCAGAAATAGAAATATCATTTGGATTCTCAGGTGTTTCAGCAATAGGTTCACTAGAAGCATGCAAAGTCCTATCATTTTTCTTTTTCTTCCTTTTAGAAGGACTAGGTGCATCTATATTATTTCTCTGAGAATCTTGCTCAATTCTCTTAGGGTGGCCTTCAGGATACAGAGGTTCCTGAGTCATTCTACCAGTTCTAGTAGCCACTCTAACATCATAATCATTATTCTTACTATTCAATTCATTGAGCAAATCATTTTGAGCCTTAAGTACTTGTTCTACTTGAGTGGTAACCATAGAAGCATGTTTACTAATAAGTTTAAGTTCACCTTTGACATTAGCCATATAATCACCCAAGTGTTCAAGCATATTTGAATTGTATTTCAATTGTCTACCAAAATAAGCATTAAGTCTTCTTGCTTAACCATAAATTTATCAAACTCATCTAAGCATGGGCTAGCAAACTTAGTAAATGGGATTTCAGCTTTATCATATCTATAGAGAGAATTTACCTTTACTACCTGTGTCGGGTTATCAAGACCATGATTTCTTCAATAGGTAATGGATTAAGATCATATGTTTCTTCAACAGGCGGTAAATTAAGACCGTGTATTTCTTCAATAGGAGGTAAATTCTTAACATCTTCAGCTTTAATACCTTTTTCTTTCATAGATTTCTTTGCCTCTTGCATATCTTCAGGACTGAGAAATAGAACACCTCTTTTCTTCGGAGTTGGTTTAGGAATAGGCTCAGGAGTTGGCTGGAGCTGGCTCAGGAAGTGTCCAATTATTTTCATTTGTCAACATATTATTCAATAGAATTTCAGCTTCATCCGGTGTTCTTTCCCTGAAAACAGAACCAGCACAACTATCCAGGTAATCTCTGGAAGCATCGGTTAGTCCATTATAAAAGATATCAAGTATTTCATTTTTCTTAAGAGGATGATCAGGCAAAGCATTAAGTAATTGGAGAAGCCTCCCCCAAGCTTGTGGGAGACTCTCTTCTTCAATTTGCACAAAATTATATATATCCCTTAAGGCAGCTTGTTTCTTATGAGCAGGGAAATATTTAGCAGAGAAGTAATAAATCATATCCTGGGGACTACGCACACAACCAGGATCAAGAGAATTAAACCATATCTTAGCATCACCCTTTAATGAGAACGGAAATATTTTAAGGATATAAAAGTAACGAGTTCTCTCATCATTAGTGAACAGGGTGGCTATATCATTTAATTTAGTAAGATGTGCCACAACAGTTTCAGATTCATAGCCATGAAAAGGATCAGATTCAACCAAAGTAATTATATCAGGATCAACAGAGAATTCATAATCCTTATCAGTAACACAGATAGGTGAAGTAGCAAAAGCAGGGTCAGGTTTCATTCTAGCATTAAGAGATTGCTGCTTCCATTTAGCTAATAACCTCTTGAGCTCGTATCTATCTTTGCAAGCTAAAATAGCTAGAGCAGCTTCTTTTCAAAAACATAACCCTCAGGAATAACAGGCGATTCATATTTATTAGGGGGAGAGTCTTCATCATCACTTTCATCAATATTATCAGTTTCAATATATTTCATTCTCTCTAACCCTAGCAAGTTGTTCATCAAGAAATTCACCAAGTGGCACAGTAGTATCAAGCATAGAAGTAGTTTCATCATAAGTATCATGCATAGCAGAAGTGGCATCATCAATAACATGCGACATATCAGAACGAATAGCAGAAGCAGGTTTAGGTGTCGCAAGCTTACTCAAAACAGAAGGTGAATCAAGTGCAGAGCTAGATGGCAGTTCCTTACCTCCCCTCGTAGTTGAGGGATAAATCTTGGTTTTTGGATCTCTCAAGTTCTTCATAATGATAAGCAGATATAAATCCCAAGTGACTCAAAGAATAGAGCTATGCTCCCCGGCAACGGCGCCAGAAAATAGTCTTGATAACCCACAAGTATAGGGGATCGCAACAATTTTCGAGGGTAGAGTATTCAACCCAAATTTATTGATTCAACAAGGGGAGCCAAAGAATATTCTCAAGTATTAGCAAGCTGAGTTGTCAATTCAACCACACCTGGAAACTTAATATCTGCAGCAAAGTATTTAGTAGCAAAGTAAATATGTAGTATGGTAACGGTAGCAAAAGTAATGTAGCGACCCGACCTCAGATGGCCAAGTCTCTGTGCTTCAGTGTCATCCCTGGATCGGTAATGCTGACACACACAGTACTCGAAGGATTTATAACAGAGTGGCAATCACACACTTATTACATCGAATGTCTCAAAAGAGAACTTATTACAATAATATGGCTTAAGGCCATCTAATACGATAACAACGGAAGGCTTGGAAGATAAAGTGAGTCCATCAACTCCAACGGCATAGCTGAGCTGCACGGCAACAGACCTAACGAACCTTACTCCTCGTCTGAAAAGTCTGCAACATAATACGTTGCAGCCCGAAAACGGGTCAGCACATGGAATATGCTGGCAAAATAACACAGTAGAGCAAGAACTGAATAATGCTATCACTACATGCATATTTGGCTGGTGGAAAGCTCTATGGTTATAGTTTTTGCGAAAAGCCAATTTTTCCCTACAACAAAGGAATAGATTTTAATTTAACTATCATGGTAGTTGAAACATCATTGAGAAGGTTCCTCCAACTCAATCCCAATTAAAGTGATTAACATCCCAACAATATTAATTAAGAATGATGAGATACATGTGATAACCCAAATACTAGATACTCAAGAATTGTCCATAACCGGGGACACGGCTAACCATGATTAGATTATACACTCTGCAGAGGTTTGTGCACTTTTCCCCACAAGACTCGATCGCCTCCGTTGGATTTCTCGCACTACAAGGTGTTTGAGAAACGGATGACCGAGACACAGTCTTTCAGAAACATTAACTCTCTACTCCGGATAGACCATACCAAACCTACATCCCACTACCTGCTGATCTGCCTCTTCAAGAGCTTCACGTAACTTACTCAACTATGCTAGAGCCCATAATAGCTTGTGGCTGCACACGGAAGTTTCTAGCATGAATCAATCTCAGTTCCCTTTGAGCCTGGGTGGCGGTCCATAGGAAGATCACACGGTTACTCCGGGATTTCCAAAAATAGACAACACTGGGTACTCCAGGTGCCTCAATCCACCCAGATGTTAATTTAAGTTGCCACCTTAAGTTGAACCATTAATTAACAACTCACATCTGTCATGGATTTCACTCAAACCCAAACCACGTCTACGAGCATAGCATAGCATAGCAATATAAGCAACATAGAAGTAACTCCCAAGGGTTTGAATGTAACAGGGTAATAGGTTCTACCTCATCAACTACTTCCCAACCCACAGTTAATGACATCCTAATCATGCAATGTTTGAGGATTGGAACTAATGCATAAAAACTGGGTATGAAAGAGTATGATCAATGTGTACTTGCCTTGCTGACGATCTGCGAAACCTAGGGACTCGTAGTAGCACGCTTCGCACTCCGGGTGTTCTATCGCAAACAAACAATAACATACATAAGCAACAAGCAAAGATGCACAAGCAAAACTCAAATAAAAGAGGTTGACCAGAAAGTTCAACTTAAGAACTCCGGTTCGCAAAAGAATCAAATCAAACGGAGCAACGAAACTCAAACGGCGAAAGAAAGAAGCTTCGTTTACTAATCTGAACCTAGGTCAAATTTTACAGTAGCAAAAACTTATTTAAGTTGGTTAAACGGAAAGAGGTCTCGAGACGAAGATCTAGGCGCTTGAATCGCCTGATTCCGACTAACGAGCGAAAAGATAAACAGAAACTAAGATCGGATCAGAAATCGCGATCAGAAAACTGCGGAATAAATCCGATAAAAGAAAACTGACGAACAGACTAACGAACGAGCGTTCGTTAGCTGTAACTAACGGGCGAAAACCGTTCGTTAAAACGAACGTACGGACGAACGTCCGCTAACTAGAAGAACCGAGAAAAACCGCGATCCGAAAAACATCTAGGGTTTTCTAAAAAACGAACGGTTTTAAAAAACCGGCGGCTCGGATCCGGCGCTACCTCCGGCGAGGGGCTCCGGCGAGGCGGGGTGGGGCGGCGGCGTGGGGCGGCGGCTCGGCGGCGGGCGCGCGGCAGGGGCGGCGGCGGCTGCGGCTGCGGCGGAGGCAGGCGCGGCGGTGGCAAGCGGCGGCGGCTGCTGCGGCTTGGGGAGGCGGCGGCTGCGGTGGGTGGTGGTGGTTTGGGGCGGCGGGGTGTAGCGACTTATAAAGGGGGCGGGGGGCGGCGGCTTGGAGGGGCAAGGCGCGGCGGGAGGAGTCCGGCTCGGACTCCTAGTCCGAGTCGGCGGCGCGCGGCGCGCAGGAGGCGGCGGCTGGGCCGGCCTGGCTCGGCTGGGCCTTAGGCCCAGTCGGGCGCGGGAACTTTTTTTTTAAATAATTTCGCCGACCGAAATAAAATCCTAGAAAAATAAATAAAAATCTAAAAATGCCAAAACAAATTTTCACCGTCTAAATAAAATATTTAGGAGAGTGAACATTTTCTTGGCCCTAAAATGCAACATTGAAAACGTGCAATTTTTCTAATGCGAATAAATCCGAATAAAATCGAATAAATGATTTTAACCTTTTTCCTCCAATATTTCAATTACTTTGGAGAAGTCCTATTATCTCCTCTCATTTATTTTGATATGAAATATTTTCACAGAGAAAAATAATTAAAACCAAAATCCTCATTTCATTATTTGATAAAAATCAAATATGAAAACCAGGGAAATCCCCAACTCTCTCCGAGGGTCCTTGAGTTGCTTAGGATTTTGAGGATCGAGAGACGAAATGCAAATAAAATATTATATGCATGGATGACTATGTATAACATTCCAAATTGAAAATTTGGGGTGTTACAGGTAATGATAGCAAAAGTAAAGATTTTGGTATTTTGTAGTGATGATAGCAATAGCAACGGAAAAGTAAATAAGCGAAGAACAATATATGAAAAGCTCGTAGGCAATGGATCGGTGATGGAGAATTATGCCAGATGCAGTTCATCATGTAACAGTCATAATCTAGGGTGACACAGGACTAGCTCCAATTCTTCAATGTAATGTAGGCATGTATTCCGAATATAGTCATATGTTCTTATGGAAAAGAACTTGCATGACATCTATTGTCCTACCCTCCCGTGGCAGCGGGGTCCTAATGGAAACTAAGGGATATTAAGGCCTCCTTTTAATAGAGTACCGGACCAAAGCATTAACACATAGTGAATACATGAACTCCTCAAACTACGGTCATCACCGGTAAGTATCCCGATTATTGTCATTTCGGGGTTAATGGATCATAACACATAATAGGTGACTATAGACTCAAAAGATAGGATCAAGAACTCACATATATTCATGAAAACATAATCGGTTCAGATCTGAAATCATGGCACTCAGGCCCTAGTGACAAGCATTAAGCATAGCAAAGTCGTAGCAACATCAATCTCAGAACATAGTGGATACTAGGGATCAAACCCAAACAAAACTAACTCGATTACATGATAAATCTCATCCAACCCATCACCGTCCAACAAGCCTACGATGGAATTACTCACGCACGACGGTGAGCATAATGAAATTGGTGATGGAGGAAGGTTGATGATGACGATGGCGACGGATTCCCCTCTCCGGAGTCCCGAACGGACTCTAGATCAGCCCTCCCGAGAGGTTTTAGGGCTTGGCGGCGGCTTCGTATCGTAAAACGCGATGAATCCTTCTCCCTGATTTTTTTCTCCTCGAAAGCAAATACATAGAGTTGGAGTTGAGGTCGGAGGAGCTCTAGGGCGCCCACGAGGTAGGGGCGCGCCCTGAGGGGGCAGGCGCGCCCCCCACCCTCATGGCTAGGGTGTGGGCCCCCTGGTCTTCATCTTTTGCAAGGATTTTTTATTATTTCCAAATAGACATTCCGTGAAGTTTCAGGTCATTCCGAGAACTTTTGTTTCTGCACATAAATAACACCATGGCAATTCTGCTGAAAACAGCGTAAGTCCGGGTTAGTTCCATTCAGATCATGCAAGTTAGAGTCCAAAACAAGGGCAAAAGTGTTTGGAGAAGTAGATACGATGGAGACGTATCATGCATCAACCCCTATGCATAGATTACCCCAATGTCACCTCAGGAATCTGCGAGTTGAGTGCCAAAACATATATCAAGTGAATCAATACGATATCACCACGAGTATTCAATTGCAAGACATATATCAAGTGTTCTCAAAGACATAAAAGTATTCAATACGATAACAATGAAATCACAAAGGGGGAAACTCAAATCAAACGGAGCAACGAAACTCAAACAGCGAAAGAAAGAAGCTTCGTTAACTAATCTGAACCTAGGTCAAAATTTTACAGTAGCAAAAACTTATTTAAGTTGGTTAAACGGAAAGAGGGTCTCGAGACGAAGATCTAGGTGCTTGAATCGCCTAATTCCGATTAACGAGTGAAAAGATAAATAGAAACTAAGATCGGATCAGAAATCGCGATCAGAAAACTTGCGGAATAAATCTGATAAAAGAAAACTGATGAACAGACTAACGAACGAGCGTTCGTTAGCTGTAACTAACGGGCGAAAACCGTTCATTAAAATGAACGTACGGACGAACGTCCGCTAACTAGAAGAACCGAGAAAAATCGACGATCCGAAAAAAAACGAATCTAGGGTTTTCTAAAAAAACCGAACGATTCTTAAAAAACGGCGGCTCGGGTCCGGCGGCTACCTCCGTCGAGGGGCTCCGGTAGGGCGGGCTTGGGCGGCGGCGGCGACTCGCGGGCGGCGGCGAGGCAGGTGGTGGCGGCGGCAAGCGGCGGTGGCGGCTGCGGCTTGGGGCGGCGGCGGCTGCGGTGGTTGTGGTGGTTTGGGGCGGCGGGGTGGCGGCTTATAAAGGGGGCGGGGCGGCGTCTTGGAGGAGGGGGCAAGGCGCGGCGGTGGAGAGGAGTCCGACTCAGACTCCTAGTCTGAGTCGGCGGCGGTGGCGGCGGCGTGCGCGCGCAGGGAGGCGGCGGCGTCTGCGGGCCGGCCTGGCTCGGCTGGGCCTTAGGCCCAGTCGGGCGCGGGAACTTTTTTTAAAATAATTTCGCCGATCGAAATAAAATCCTAGAAAAATAAATAAAAATCTAAAAATTCCAAAACAAAATTTCACCATCTAAATAAAATATTTAGAACGGGATGAACATTTTCTTGGCCCTAAAATGCAACTTTGAAAACGTGCAATTTTTAAATCCGAATAAAATCAAATAAATGATTTTAACCTTTTTCCTCCAATATTTCAATTACTTTGGAGAAGTCCTATTATCTCCTCTCATTTATTTTGATATGAAATATTTTCGGAGAGAAAAGTAATTAAAACCAAAATCCTCATTTCATTATTTGATAAAAATCAAATATGAAAACCGGGGAAATCCCCAACTCTCTCCGAGGGTCCTTGAGTTGCTTAGGATTTCGAGGATCGTGAGACGAAATGCAAATAAAATATGATATGCATGGATGACTATGTATAACATTCCAAATTGAAAATTTGGGGTGTTACAAACCTTCCCCCCTTAAGATGAATCTCGCCCTCGAGATTCGGGTTGACTAGAAAATAGGTGTGGCTGGTCTTTGCGAGATCGTCCTCTCGTTCCCAGGTGGTTTCGTCCTCGGTATGGTGGCTCCACTGAACTTTGCAAAACTTGATGACCTTACTGCGGGTGACTCTGTTGGAAAACTCGAGAATCTTAACTGGCTTCTCCTCGTAAGTCAAATCACTGTCCAACTGAATTGCCTCCAAGGGTACTGTATCTCTTAACGGTATATCGGCCATCTCAGCATTACACTTCTTCAGTTGTGAAACATGAAATACATCATGAACTCCTGACAATCCCTCTGGTAATTCCAACTTGTAGGCAACTTCTCCCATCCATTCCAAAACACGATATGGTCCTACAAATGTCGGAGCTAATTTCCCCTTAACTCCAAAACGTTTCACTCCTCGCAAGGGAGATACTCGCAGATATACTCTGTCTCCAATTTCATAGGTTACCTCTTTGCGTTTTGAGTCCGCATAACTCTTCTGCCTGGACTGAGCAATCTTCAGTCTATCACGAATCAAGTTAACCTTCTCCTCAGACTCCTTAATCAATTCTGGTCCAAACAACTATTGGTCTCCTACCTCGTCCCACATCAAAGGTGTTCTGCACCTGCGTCCATACAGGGCTTCAAATGGTGCCATCTTCAAACTGGCTTGGTAGCTATTGTTGTATGAGAACTCTGCGTAAGGTAAATTGTCATCCCAACTAGATCCATAATCTAGCACACAGGCTCTCAAACATGTCCTCCAAAATTTGGTTCACTCTCTCGGTCTGTCCATCTGTTTGTGGGTGAAAAGCTGTACTGAATTCCAACCTAGTCCCCAAAGTCTGGTGTAACTGATGCTAAAACTTTGAAGTAAACTGTGTTCCTCTATATGATACGATGGTCCTCGGAACTCCATGCAGACATACGATCCTGGACATATAAATCTTGGCCAACTTTGCACTGCTATAAGTGGTTTTCACTGGGATGAAGTGAGCCACTTTGGTCATATCCTGCTTTAGTCCTGGGCAATCCGGTGATAAAGTCCATGCCAAGTTTATCCCACTTCCATTCGGGTATCGGCATAGGCTATAATAGTCCTGCTGGCTTCTGATGTTCTGCCTTCACTCTCTGACATACATCACATATGGCTACATACTCGGCAATATCCTTCTTCATACAGGTCCACCAGAAACGTTCCTTCAAATCCAGATACATCTTGGTGTTTCCGGGGTGTATCGAGTATGGTGAGTCATGAGCCTCTTGAAGTCTTAACGTCATGATCTCCTGGTTATTGGGCACGTAAACTCGGTCGTCAAACCATAGGGTATCGTGCTCATCCTCACGAAAACCTTTGGCCTTTCCTTTGCTCATCTTGTCCTTTATCTCAACAATCTCTTTGTCATCCTTCTGAGCTTCCTGAATCTTGTCCAGCAATGTCGACTGGACCTCCATTGTTGCAACGAATCCTCCAGGAACAATCTCCAATCGAAGTTCCATGATATTCTCTGCTAACTCCTTCAGCACTCCCTTACTTTCAAGGATATTAGCATAACTTTTCCTGCTCAAGGCGTCTGCTACGACGTTGGCCTTTCCTGGGTGATAGTGTAGCTTCATAGCATAATCCTTTATAAGCTCCAACCATCTCCTCTGTCTAAGGTTCAGTTCCTTCTGGGTGAAGATGTACTTCAAACTCTTATGGTCTGTGTATACATCACATCGGTTTCCAATATGGTAATGCCTCTAGGTCTTCAAGGCATGCACTACGGCTGCTAACTACAAATCATGTGTGGCATAGTTCAACTCATGAGGTTTTAGTTTTCGTGAGGCATACGAAACAACTCTTCCATCCTGCATAAGTACACATCCAAGTCCTAAGCGAGAGGCGTCGCAATACACTTGGAATTCCTTATGTATATCCGGCAGTGTTATCACTGGCGCTGTAGTCAAATGTTTCTTCAACTCCTGGAAACTTGCCTCGCAATCTTCTGTCCATTTAAACTTAGTACCCTTCTTTAACAGTTCAGTCATTGGCTTCACAATCTTGGAAAAGTTCCCAATGAATCTCTGATAGTAACCCGCAGGTCCAAGGAAACTGCGGATCTCGCTAACTGAGGTGGGTGCCAACCATTCAGTGACTAACTGAATTTTACTGGGTTCTACTGCTATACCTTCTCCCGATATAACATGTCCAAGGAACCCGACTTCCTTCAACCAAAACTCGCATTTGCTAAACTTAGCATACAACTGGTGTTCCCTGAGTTTCTCGAGAACTAAGCGCAAATGCTCCTTGTGCTCCTCCTCGTTCTTCAAGTATACCATAGTATCATCAATAAACAACACAACAAACTTGTCCAAATACTCCATGAATACCTTGTTCATCATGCTCATGAAATAAGAAGGGGAATTAGTCAGTCCAAATGACATGACCGTGTACTCGTATAATCCATACCGCGTTGTGAACATTGTCTTTGGTATATCCTTCTCACGTATCTTCAACTGATGGTATCCCGATCTCAAATCGATCTTCGAAAACACCTTAGCTCCTTGCAACTGATCAAACAGATCGTTGATCATCGGCAGTGGGTACTTGTTCTTAATCGTCACCTCATTCAAGGCTCGATAATCAACAACCATCCTTGGGGATTTATCCTTCTTCTCAACCAAAAGCACAGGGGCTCCCCAAGGTGATGAACTTCTTCGAATGTATCCTTTCTCCAATAACTCCTTGATCTGTTTCTTGATTTCCTCCAGATCATTCGCGGGCATCCGATAGAGTCTCTTGGATATTGGTCCTGTTCCTGGCAACAGCTCTATCAAAAACTCAATGTCTCTATCCGGTGGCATGCCTGGTAACTCCTTTGGAAAAACATCCGAATAATCCTTCACTACAGGCACTTCCTCCTGAACAACTCCCGTAAGGGCATTCACTTGGCTCCTCCTAGGCACATGCCTAGACACATACTTAATCATTTTTCCCTCCGGGGTGGTAAGATAAATTGACTTACTAGCACAGTCAATACTTCCTCCAAACTTTGACATCCATTCCATACCTAATATCACATCCAATCCTTGTGACTCCAAGATAATTAGGTTGCACGGAGAAACATGGGTGCCAATGGTTAAGGGTACCTGGTCGCACCATAGGCTAGCCATGTATTCCGCTCTGGGTGAGCTTACTAACAGAGGGGTCCTAAGGGTTTGGGTTGGTAGTTTAAAGTTATCCACAAATCCCCTTGATATGTATGAATGTGATGCACCAGTATCGAAAAGAACAAGAGCGGTAAATGACTTAACCAAAAACTTACCTATTACCGCGTCCGGCTGCACTTCAACCTCCTCCACGTTAACGTGGTTCACTTGTCCTTTATTGAATGGATTGGGCTTCTTCCCAGCGCTCCCATTTCCGTTTCCATTCTTTCCTTCAGGGCACTCCGTGGCATAGTGTCCAGTCTTCCCACACTTGAAACAAGTAACGTGACTTAGATCTCTTTTGGCGGGTGTGGCTGGATTGGGGCAGTTCTGATTATTGTTGGCTCCGTTCCCATTCCCATTCTTAGAACCGTTCTGGTTATGCGATCCTCCTCATGTGTGGTTGTGGCCTCCATGGTTATGAACAAGTCCTCCCGAGTTCGGGGTTAGGCGAGGCTTCTGCTGAGCTCCTGAGTTATACTTCCCTTGTCCATACTTTCTCTTGCGGCTCTCAATTTCCTGCTGCTTCCCTTCAATCATAAGAGCCTTATCTACCAACTCCTGGTAGTTGTTGAAGGTTGCTACCATCAACTGCATGCCCATCACATCATTCAGCCCTTTCATAAACTTCTCCTGCTTCGCGGCATCTGTGGCCACATCATCAGGGGCATAGCGTGATAACTTGCTAAAATCATCCATGTACTGAGCCACAGTATGGTTCCCCTGGCGTAGGTTGCGGAACTCCCGCTTCGTCATCTGCATAGCTCCAGTTGAGACATGGGCCGTGCGGAAAGCTTGCTGAAGCTGGTCCCAAGTGACGTTGGCTATGGGAAAAGTGGCTGTGTAATTCTCCCACCATGATGCTGCTGGTTCATCCAACTGATGTGCGGCAAAACGCACCTTCTCAGCATCAGTGCATCCCGCAGTGGTCAACTCCCTTCCAATAAGGTGTAGCCAATCATCAGCAACTATTGGCTCGGTGCTACTGGAAAACACTGGCGGTTGTAACCTTAGAAAACGGGCTAGGTTGTCCACTGGCGGCGGGTTGTTGTTGTTGTTGTTGTTGTTATTGTTGTTGTTGTTGTTGCCCTGGTTCTGAACTAGCAATTGCATCAAAGTATTCTGCTGCTGGATCAACTGGGTGAGTTGCAGTGGAAAAATAAAACCGGGGTCACGTCTCGAAGGCATCTATCTAATGGGTTTAGATGGAAGAGATCAGAATAGAAAAGGGGTCTAATGAGAAAGCACTACCCATATGCACATGAGACAAACACAAACATTTCACTCAATCAATCAAGCAATGGCATACAAATGGTCTAGAACTATCGCAAAAGTGCTCATCTACTACTAATTACATGGGGGAAAATACTGCTAATATTTGGTGGTCATCTAGAAATTTTGATCGGTGGAAGACTCCATGATGTCTGCTCCAGCTTCGTCTTCAAAGTCATCCTCACTAGGATCTGAATCGGTGTCGTCGATGATGATGTAGTTGTCCGGGCAAGTGGGGTCATCGTCTTGTTCTCCCGGTGCCGGTCCTCCCATGAATACTCCGATCTTCTTAACCAGGTCGTCATTCTTCTCAAGTAGTGTCTTGATTTCCTCCTCATATCCATCGCGTGTAAACTTGAGTTCTTCCTCCAGCTAGATGATTCTAGTCTTCGCCTTCTTCAAGTCCATCGTGTCCGTGCACATCTGGTTCTCCTGACGTCGAATGTGCTGGTTTAACTCCTGGATGAAAGCTGCAATGGATCTATCCTTCCTAGTGTTGATTACTTCCCATTGCTCGTCTCGGCATCCACATATTTGGTAGATAGTGTCCTTAAGCTCCCCGTTGTAGACTTCTCCAATGCGTCCCATGGTAATGTGGGCTGCCATGCTCTTGCCTAGGCTCCAGGTGGGTGCTTCAAAAGAAAACTCTATGGGTTTAGAAGTTGGCGAGAACGTCTTTCCTGGAACTTGTACTTGAACCATCCAGCGCTCCTCTTCAGGTAAAGTGGCGTTGTATGTTTCGGTGAAGCTTGGTATTCCAATGTTCAAGTACCTAGTGACTTCCTTCAAGTGGCGTCCAAAAGGTGTGTCTTCATGTGGTTGTGCAAACTTGTTCTTCATCTCCGTCATCCTAAAGAGTAGAAAATGGAGAGGAGTCAGAAATGAGTAGAGAAGTGTGACCTAGGGTTTATCTTAGTGGTCGTGTCCTACACTCAGCGTGTGCTCTGATAGCATCTTGTAGCGACCCAACCTCAGATGGCCAAGTCTCTGTGCTTCAGTGTCATCCCTGGATCGGTAATGCTGACACACACAGTACTCGAAGGATTTATAACAGAGTGGCAATCACACACTTACTACATCGAATGTCGCAAAAGAGAACTTATTACAATAATATGGCTTAAGGCCATCTAATATGATAACAACGGAAGGCTTGGAAGATAAAGTGAGTCCATCAACTCCAACGGCATAACTGAGATGCACGGCAATGACCTAACAAACCTTACTCCTCGTCTGAAAAGTCTACAACATAATACGTTGCAGCCCGAAAAAGGGTCAGCACATGGAATATGCTGGCAAAATAACACAGTAGAGCAAGAACTGAATAACGCTATCACTACATGCATATTTGGCTGGTGGAAAGCTCTATGGTTATAGTTTTTGCAAAAAGCCAATATTTTCCTACAACAAAGGAATAGATTTTAATTTAACTATCATGGTAGTTGAACAACATTGAGAAGGTTCCTCCAACTCAATCCCAATTAAGGTGATTAACATCCCAACAGTATTAATTAAGAATGATGAGATACATGTGATAACCCAAATACTAGATACTCAAGAATTGTCCATAACCGGGGACACGGCTAACCATGATTAGATTATGCACTCTGCAGAGGTTTGTGCACTTTTCCCCACAAAACTCGATCGCTTCTGTTGGATTTCTCGCACTACAAGGTGTTTGAGAAACGGATGACCGAGACACTGTCTTTCAGAAACATTAACTCTCTACTCCGGATAGACCATACCAAACCTACATCCCACTACCTGCTGATCTGCCTCTTCAAGAGCTTCATGTAACTTACTCAACTATGCTAGAGCCCATAATAGCTTGTGGCTACACACGGAAGTTTCTAGCATGAATCATCTCAGTTCCCTTTGAGCCTGGGTGGCGGTCCATAGGAAGATCACACGGTTACTCCGGGATTTCCAAAAATACAGACAACACTGGGTACTCCAGGTGCCTCAATCCACCCAGATGTTAATTTAAGTTGCCACCTTAAGTTGAACCATTAATTAACAAACTCACATCTGTCATGGATTTCACTCAAACCCAAACCACGTCTACGAGCATAGCATAACATAGCAATATAAGCAACGCGTAGAAGTAACTCCCAAGGGTTTGAATGTAACAGGGTAATATGTTCTACCTCATCAACTACTTCCCAACCCATAAGTTAATGGCATCCTAATCATGAAATGTTTGAGGATTGGAACTAATGCATAAAAACTAGGTATG
Organism: Triticum urartu; assembly: GCF_003073215.2. Taxonomy (NCBI): domain Eukaryota; kingdom Viridiplantae; phylum Streptophyta; class Magnoliopsida; order Poales; family Poaceae; genus Triticum; species Triticum urartu. Next base: position 208,145,367 of record NC_053024.1, read on the forward strand.
AGAAGAGTATGATCAATGTGTGACTTGCCTTGCTGACGGTCTGCGAAACCTAGGGACTCGTAGTAGCACGCTTCGCACTCCGGGTGTTCTATCGCAAACAAACAATAACATACATAAGCAAAAAGCAAAGATGCGCAAGCAAAACTCAAATAAAACAGGTTGACCAGAAAGTTCAACTTAAGAACTCCTGTTCGCAAAAGAATCAAATCAGACGGAGCAACGAAACTCAAACAGCGAAAGAAAGAAGCTTCGTTTACTAATCTGAACCTAGGTCAAAATTTTACAGTAGCAAAAACTTATTTAAGTTGGTTAAACGGAAAGAGGGTCTCGAGACGAAGATCTAGGTGCTTGAATCGCCTGATTCCGATTAATGAGTGAAAAGATAAATAGAAACTAAGATCGGATCAGAAATCGCGATCAGAAAACTTGCGGAATAAATCCGATAAAAGAAAATTGATGAACAGACTAACGAACGAGCGTTCGTTAGCTGTAACTAACGGGCGAAAACCGTTCGTTAAAACGAATGTACGGACGAATGTCTGGTAACTAGAAGAACCGAGAAAAACCGACGATCCAAAAAAACCAATCTAGGGTTTTCTAAAACAACGAACGGTTCTTAAAAAAACCGGCGCCTCGGGTCCAGCGACTACCTCCGGCGAGGGGCTCCGGCGAGGCGGGCTTGGGAGGCGGCGGCGACTCGTGGGCGGCGAGGCTCGGCGGCGGCAGCAAGCGGCGGCGGCGGCGCTCGCCTGCGGCGGCGGCGAGGCAGGCGACGGTGGTGGCAAGCGGCGGCGGCTGCTGCGGCTTGGGGAGGCGGCGGCTGCGGTGGTGGTGGTGGTTTGGGGCGGCGGGGTAGCGACTTATAACGGGGGCGGGGGCGGCGTCTTGGAGGAGGGGGCAAGGCACGGCCGCGAAGAGGAGTCCGGCTCGGACTCCTAGTCCGAGTCGGCGGCGCGCGCGCGCAGGGAGGCGGCGGCGGCTGCGGGCCGGCCTGGCTCGGCTGGGCCTTAGGCCCAGTCGGGCGTGGGAACTTTTTTTTTTAAATAATTTCGTCGACCGAAATAAAATCCTAGAAAATAAATAAAAAACTAAAAATGCCAAAACAAATTTTCACCGTCTAAATAAAATATTTAGGACGGGATGAACATTTTCTTGGCCCTAAAATGCAACATTGAAAACGTGCAATTTTTCTAATGCGAATAAATCCGAATAAATGATTTTAACCTTTTTCCTCCAATATTTCAATTACTTTGGAGAAGTCCTATTATCTCCTCTCATTTATTTTGATATGAAATATTTTCACAGAGAAAAATAATTAAAACCAAAATCCTCATTTCATTATTTGATAAAAATCAAATATGAAAACCAGGGAAATCCCCAACTCTCTCCGAGGGTCCTTGAGTTGCTTAGGATTTTGAGGATCGAGAGACGAAATGCAAATAAAATATTATATGCATGGATGACTATGTATAACATTCCAAATTGAAAATTTGGGGTGTTACAGGTAATGATAGCAAAAGTAAAGATTTTGGTATTTTGTAGTGATGATAGCAATAGCAACGGAAAAGTAAATAAGTGAAGAACAATATATGAAAAGCTCGTAGGCAATGGATCGGTGATGGAGAATTATGCCAGATGCAGTTCATCATGTAACAGTCATAATCTAGGGTGACACAGGACTAGCTCCAATTCTTCAATGTAATGTAGGCATGTATTCCGAATATAGTCATATGTTCTTATGGAAAAGAACTTGCATGACATCTATTGTCCTACCCTCCCGTGGCAGCGGGGTCCTAATGGAAACTAAGGGATATTAAGGCCTCCTTTTAATAGAGTACCGGACCAAAGCATTAACACATAGTGAATACATGAACTCCTCAAACTACGGTCATCACCGGTAAGTATCCCGATTATTGTCATTTCGGGGTTAATGGATCATAACACATAATAGGTGACTATAGACTCAAAAGATAGGATCAAGAACTCACATATATTCATGAAAACATAATCGGTTCAGATCTGAAATCATGGCACTCAGGCCCTAGTGACAAGCATTAAGCATAGCAAAGTCATAGCAACATCAATCTCAGAACATAGTGGATACTAGGGATCAAACCCAAACAAAACTAACTCGATTACATGATAAATCTCATCCAACCCATCACCGTCCAACAAGCCTACGATGGAATTACTCACACACGACGGTGAGCATAATGAAATTGGTGATGGAGGAAGGTTGATGATGACGATGGCGACGAATTCCCCTCTCCGGAGTCCCGAACGGACTCTAGATCAGCCCTCCCGAGAGGTTTTAGGGCTTGGCGGCGGCTCCGTATCGTAAAACGCGATGAATCCTTCTCCCTGATTTTTTTTCTCCTTGAAAGCAAATACATAGAGTTGGAGTTGAGGTCGGAGGAGCTCTAGGGCGCCCACAAGGTAGGGGCGCGCCCTGAGGGGGCAGGCGCGCCCCCCACCCTCATGGCTAGGGTGTGGGCCCCCTGGTCTTCATCTTTTGCAAGGATTTTTTATTATTTCCAAATAGACATTACGTGAAGTTTCAGGTCATTCCGAGAACTTTTGTTTCTGCACATAAATAACACCATGGCAATTCTGCTGAAAACAGCGTAAGTCCGGGTTAGTTCCATTCAGATCATGCAAGTTAGAGTCCAAAACAAGGGCAAAAGTGTTTGGAGAAGTAGATACGATGGAGACGTATCATCCATCAACCCCTATGCATAGATTACCCCAATGTCACCTCGGGAATCTGCGAGTTGAGTGCCAAAACATATATCAAGTGAATCAATACGATATCACCACGAGTATTCAATTGCAAGACATATATCAAGTGTTCTCAAAGACATAAAAGTATTCAATACGATAACAATGAAATCACAAAGGGGGAAACTCAATTCATCACAACAAGATAGAGAGGGGAAAACACCATATGATCTGACTATATTAACAAAGCCCGCAATACATCAAGATCGTGACATCTCAAGAACACGAGGGGGAGAGAGAGATTAAACACATAGCTACTGGTAGAAAACCTCAGCCCCGGGGGTGGACTACTCCCTCCTCATCATGGTGGCCGCCGGTGTTGGGGATATAATTATTGGGTATGACCCGCCCAGGAGGGGCCGGATCATCCCTCTAACGATTCATCACAATGAAGCCCAAGATCATATGGCGGTTCATAGATAGGCTTGGTAGAGGGCCCAGACCCGAAGGCGGCTTAAGGCCCATGGATATAAACCGCCATGTATGTACAACTTGTACTGTAAGGCATGTAAGAAAGGTCACCGAGCCGGATACGTTGTATAAGCCGGCCGGGACTCTGTAGCCTGCAGGGCGTCAACCCGTTTATGTAAGGGGACGAACTACTAGCGTCTTAGGACAAGAAACAACAGATCGAGAGCCGGGTCAAGCGTATTGACTCCCTGCTCATTGAAACCCTAGCAATACCATCTACAAACTGGACTAGGCTTTTACCTTCATCGTAAGGGGCCGAACAAGTATAAACTCCTCGTGTCCTTTGTCCTGATTAACCCCTTTAAGCTAACCTCATCGCGATGGCTCCACGACTAAGTCCTCACACTAGCACATCTGCAGTGACAATTCCACGACAGTTGGCGCTCACCATGGGGCTATCGCACGATGGTTTCAAGTTCTTAGAGGGCAACTTCGAAGGGATCAAAAGATATGCTATGGGCCGTATGACCAAGAGTCATCGCGGCTAGCTCTACATCGATGACGAAGGCTGGGGCCCCGAGGCCGGCTCAATTGAGTACGGGTACCGGGTCCCCTTCGGCGGAATTCACGTCTTCATCAGCAAGATCGGCGAATCGGGCCCTGAGCCGGACATCTGCACCGACATCGTCGAGACGGCTCAGCCTGTGAGACCCGCCCGGGTTCGGCCTGCCATGAATCGTGCCTTCGTGGGATTTATCCATGGAGCGGAATCTGAGGACAGACCAGCATCTGGTGGTGAGACCATCGTTTACTCTGATGGCAAGTCATCCACCGGTGAGACAGAGTCATTGTATCAACTGCCAGACGGCTGGCTTGGGGGTTGTTCCGATGGCGACAGTATTCCGGACCCCTGTGAGCCGCTGAACCGGGTTGCAATCTTCATGGCCGGTACACAGCCCGTGCAACATTCATCAACGGCAGCAGAGTTGATTTCCGGGTCAGCAGCGGCAGCGGCTGTCGGGCAGGAGGCCCTGAGCGCCCGCTGGCTGAGGTCTTAACCGACTTACTAGATAAGCTGACAGCACTGTTAACAGCGGTGGTTAACCCGGCAGATCAAGATCAGCATAATGCGGCAGTCACAAAGCTGTGTGATGAGATAGCACAGGCCAAGGAGGAGTTAAACGCAGAGAACGCTAGGATGGCCGAGGAGTGGGTCGCTTTGGATGCTCAGGCTCAACGGATTCAGTCACAATCTTACCGGCTCATGTTAGATCAGAACGCTTCCAATGAAGTCATGAGGAGGAGGCATCAGACTCGTCTGCCTTTAGTTTATGAGGCAAGGAATCTCTTTAACACGTCAGGAGCAGGAACCAGTAACCTGGCAGTAGTAAACCGGGTCGAGGCGCCTGGGATGGGTATGCCGGTTCAGCCACGTACAACAGACCCTCCTCGTCAGAACAATAACCCGCCGCAGCACGTGCCAACACCGCCGGGTCATTATTCTAACCCTTTGGGTAACATGATCGCTCTGGCGTCACGATTGGTGGCTCTCCCGGTTCATGGTGAGTCGCCAACGGCGGTTGAGACACGGAGGGCTAGAGAGCTTCTCCAGACGGCGCTGAATCAGCAGCAGGCTTATTCTTACAGTCGTGATAGGATTCATTCCACCCCTCACCCGAGCCAAAGTTACAACAGACATCTTGATGAGCCAGCGGTGTCAAGCAGTGGACGGAACCATAATCCGCCGCGCGGACATAACCCGATGGGCGGTGATGCTAATGCTCAGAATGTGGTGGATCAAGGAAGAGCCCGTCGAGAGGCCGATTTAGTGGCACAGTATGTGGCCCGTCAACCCACTCCGGTTCGTCCAACCACTTCTGTGGAGCTAACTGTAACCTTTAGAAATTTGGGTGTGCCATGCTTAGTGTCGGATCTGCGTAATGAGCGTATGCCCAAGGATTTCAAAGGTCCTCGTAAGGTGCCTAACTATACCGCCAATTTAAGTCCTGAGGCATGGATTGAGAGTTATGAGATGGCTATGGAATTGCTGGATGTCAGCATGGCTACATGTGCTAAATATTTCCCCCTGATGTTGGACAAAACGACTCGTACTTGGTTGAAGGGGCTCCTTGCTAACTCCATTGGGTCATGGGCTGAGTTAAAGGCCCGGTTCATCTAGAACTTCAAAGACACATGTAAACAGCCCATGTCAATTGTGGATCTGGCCTCCTGTGTTCAAGAAGAAGGTGAGTCAACAACCCATTGGGTGCGCTGGGTCTCAACAATTTTGCACTCGTTGGATCGCATCAATGCCGACTCAGCAGTGTTGATGTTGGAGAATAATTGTCGTTTCACGCCCCTAAAGCAGAAGCTAGGGCGGCTCAAACGTCATTGCAATGACATGGGGACGCTCATGGAGGCGCTGGTTAAGTATGCTGACTCTGATAGTACCATGGACCCCGTGTCTGATGATGAAAAGCCGGGGAAGGGAAGGAAGAGCAGCAATGCTAAGGGGCAGCAGCATAACCCGACGAACCAGGGAGGTAATGGTAAGCGCAAAGATGATAATAGTTTTGACTTTGTAGCTAACACCAATGCACAGAATAATGGTCATCGCCGCAAGGGTAATCCGCCCCCATGGGCCAGAGGATCTAGTATCAATCTTGAACAGATGTTAAATCAGCCCTGCCCAAGACACGGTACGCGAGAAAGACCGTCCAGGCACCTCTGGAAGGATTGTCACATTATGAAAGAGTACAAGAATTCTAATCTTTTTCAAGACAGTCATGGGCCAGGTGGCAGTTCTGGATCCGGCTTTCATGGTCCGGGTTATGGCGGTGGCGGTTCTAACTCTGGATTCCAAGAAAATCAAGGTAATCACAACAACGAGGGTGGTTACAACCAGTAGAATAATCAGGGGGGTCAACAACATCGGTCTGGTTATCAGAACAACCCGAAGCAGTTGAATAGTGGACAATATCATGTCTTCACCACTAGCTTATGTAAGCGTGACCAGAAGCTTCATAAGAGAGCAGTCAATGCCGTTGAGCTGGCGGTTCCCCGTTACTTGCGCTGGTTTGAGCAACCCATCATGTGGAGTCGGGAAGATCACCCGCCCCGGGTTGATAATCCGGGTCATTTGGCTTTGGTGGTCGCACCTCAGGTCGGAGGGTATAAGTTTACCAAAGTACTCATGGACGGAGGGAGCAGCATCAATATCCTTTATTATGAAACTTTTCGTCACATGGGATTGACTGATAAAAATCTTAAGCCGTCAAACACTGCTTTCCATGGCGTGGTGCCTGGTAAGTTGGCATATCCAGTTGGTAAGATAACTCTGGAAGTTGTTTTTGGAGATGATCGTGACTCTAGGTTAGAGACATTGACCTTTGAAGTTGTCAAGATCCACAACCCATATCACGCTCTGTTTGGACGGTCGGCTTATGCCAAGTTCATGGCGCGACCGTGTTACGTGTATCTGCAGCTCAAGATGCCGGGTCACAAAGGAACCATTACAGTGCATGGGAGCCGTAAGATAGCTCTAGAATGTGAAGAAGGGGATGCGGCTTATGCTGAGTCGGTTTGTGCAACGGAGGAGTTAAAATTTTACAAGGACAATGTTGACCCGGCAGATATGACATCTTTGAAAAAGCCAACCACAGAGCATGATCCGGTTTTAAAGTTTAAATTAGCAGATGATACCAAGATGGTTGATTTTGTTCCTGGCGATTCATCCAAGTAGTTCAGTGTCAGTGCTAATCTGGATCCGAAATAGGAAAGCGCGTTCATCGAGTTCATCCCGGGACATCTTTGCATGGAAGCCTTCAGACATGCCGGGTGTACCGAGAGAACTCGCTGAGCACACTCTTAATATTGATCCAAAGTTTAAGCCGGTCAAACAGTTTCTTCGCCGTTTTAATGAGGAGAGACGGAAGGCCATCGGAGAGGAAGTAGCCCGGCTCTTGGCAGCTGGGTTTATCATCGAAGTTTTCCATCCTAAGTGGTTGGCTAACCCGGTGCTGGTACTTAAGAAGAACGGCACTTGGCGTATGTGTGTGGACTACACGGATTTGAACAAGGCTTTTCCGGCTAATCCTTTTGCTCTCCCTTGTATTGATCAGATTATTGATGCAACGGCGGGTTGCGAGCGTCTGAGTTTTTTGGATGCCTATTCTGGTTATCATCAGATCAAGATGGCAGTTAAGGACCAGGAGAAGACAGCTTTCATAAATCCCTTTGGACCCTTCTGCTATGTGTCTATGCCTTTCGGGCTCAAGAGTGCCCAGGCAACTTATCAGAGATGTGTGCAAAATTGCCTTCATAATCAAATTGGGCGTAATGTTTATGCTTATGTGGATGATATTGTGGTGAAGTCCAGAGAGATAGAGACATTGATAGATGATTTGAAGGAAACCTTTGGTAATCTCAGGGTTTATAAGATGATGCTTAACCCGACCAAGTGTGTTTTTGGTGTGTCGGCAGGCAAGCTCTTGGGTTTTCTGGTGTCTGACAGGGGCATTGAAGCTAATCCAGAGAAAGTCAAGGCCATTACTTCTCTAGCTAAGTCGGTGTGTGTCAATGATGTGCAACGTCTGGCGGGCCGTATTGTGGCGTTAAGCCGGTTGGGAGAGAAGGATATCCCTTTGTAACAGATGATGAAAAGGATAGATAATTTTGTCTGGAGTGATGTTGCTAATGAAGTGTTTGAGGATTTGAAGAAATAGCCGGCTGAGCCGCCCGCACTTGCTACCCCTGTTGATAAGGAGCCTTTGTTGTTATATGTGGTTGCTAATAGCCTGGCTGTTAGTGTAGCCATTGTGGTAGCAAGGAAGGAGGCATGCAATGAATATCCGGTTCAAAGGCCGGTTTACTATATCAGTGAGGTGCTTATTGAGTCCAAGCAGAGATATCCGCATTGGCAGAAGCTTGTATATGGAGTGTTCTTAGCCAGCCGGAAGCTTAAACACTATTTTCTGGGTCATCCCATCATTGTGGTTAGCTCTGCTCCTTTGGGAGATATCATCCAAAACAGGGAAGCAATTGGCCGGGTTGCTAAGTGTGCTATTGAGCTTGGACCTCATGGATTAAAGTATGTGCCTCGCACAACCATCAAGTCTCAGGAGCTGGTGGATTTCATCAAATATTGGACAGAGCTGCAGATGCCTGAGGAAAAGCCAGATAACACGTATTGGACTATTCACTTTGATGGGTCCAGACAATTGGAAGGCTCGGGGGCTGGAGTTGTGCTTGCTTCCCCTCGAGGTGATAAATTTTGTTATGTTCTTCGTTTGATGTTTTCTTGCACTAACAATGCAACTGAGTATGAGGCCTTGCTCCACGGTCTTCGGATGGCTAAGGAGATGAACTTAAGCCGGGTTAGGTGCTTCGGTGACTCGGACTTGGTGGCTCAGCAAGTCTCTAGTACTTGGGATTCTAAGGATCCACTCATGGCGGCTTATCGGCGAGAGGTGGACATTATTCTGGTCACTTCAAGGGTTATCAAGTTGAGCACGTTGATCGGAGGAAAAATGAAGCGGCGGATGCTTTAAGCCGGTTGGGCTCTCAACGTAAGCCGGTGCCGCCTAATGTTTTTCTTGATGTTTTGCATAACCCGTCGGTCAAGTTACCTACAGAGAAGGATTTGGCTATCCCTGACCCGGAGGCTCAGTTGGTGGCGGCTCTTCATGTAATTCCAAATTGGACAGTTCCTTATTTGGCTTATATGACTCGGGGCGAGTTACCTGAGGATGAAACCTTAGCCAGACAGATAACCCGGCGGTCTAAGTCAATGACAATTGTTAATGGAGAATTACATCATCGCAGTGTCACAGGAGCATTTCAATGTTGTATTTCTCCGGAGGAGGGCGCTGTGAGATCTTGCGTGAGATTCATGAAGGAGACTGTGGTCATCATGCCGGTTCAAAATCTCTCGTGGCTAAAGCTCTTCGTCATGGATTTTATTGGCTAACAACTCATGCTGATGCCGAGGACCTGGTTAGAAGATGTGATGGATGTTAGAAATTTTCATGACGAGCTCATGTGCCGGCTCAAGAATTGAGGATGATTCCAATTACTTGGTCGTTTGCAGTTTGGGGGCTTGATATGGTTGGGCCTTTCAAAAGATCCAAGGATAAGAAGACCCACCTTTTGGTGGCGGTTGATAAGTTCACTAAGTGGGTAGAGGCAGAGCCAGTCAGTAAGTGTGATGCGGCAACAGCGGTTCAATTCATGAAGAAGGTGATCTTCCGTTTTAGATTTCCACACAGCATTATAACAGAAAATGGCACTAATCTCTCTAAAGGTGCCATGGAATAATTTTGTTAACGTGAGCACATCCGGCTTGATGTGTCGTCAGTGGCTCACCCTCAATCTAATGGTCAAGCGGAGAGAGCCAATCAAGAGATCTTGAAAGGCATCAAACCCCGGCTTATGGTTCCCCTCCAAAGAACGTCGGGTTGTTGGGTGGAGGAGTTACCTTCCATGTTATGGAGCATCAATACCACACCTAACAGATCTACGGGATACACGCCTTTCTTCATGGTTTACAGAGCAGAGGCGGTTCTCCCTAGTGACATCCGTCATGACTCACCTCGGGTGGCGGCTTATGTTGAAGTTGACAATGATAAGGCACGTCAGGAAGCACTTGACCTATTGGATGAAGAGCATGACATCACGACAGCTCGTTCAGCGATTTACCAGCAAGATCTGCGCCGTTACCACAACCGTCGGGTTAAAACTAGAACTTTCCAAGAAGGCGATCTGGTGCTCCGGCTTATCCAGGATCAGACTGATATGCACAAGTTATCCCCACCTTGGGAAGGACCCTTTGTGGTCAGCAAGAATCTGAATAATGGGTCATATTACCTTATCGATGTTTGAGGCCACCAGGACTCACGCACGTAGAAGGAAGAAACCCATCGGTCATGGAATATTGCTCATCTTTGGCCTTACTACACTTGAGCCACTGGCTCTTCCAATGTACATATTTTGACAATGTATATATTATGATCGATATAATAAAGCCGGCATCCCTGCTAAAGCAGGGCCTCTGTCGTTTTTTCCTCTTTAAATAATGAGTTTTTGGTCACATGGGGGCTTCTGCTTTATACATCAAAGTTATGATTACCCTTTGATCCGGCTTATAAGCCACATAAAAAACTTGGGGGCTTTCTACCCAAGTTAAAGGGACCAAAGAGAGTCTGTTGCAAAAGCACAACTCAAACATACGTACCCCTTGAGCACAACTCAAAATATTGCTTGGGGTCTCTTTTGTTCTAAAGAACAAAGAGTCTATAACCTTGTGATAGGCTATAAAAGCCAGGCTTGGAAGCCAGGTGTACTCACCTAAAAACCCGGGTTATCCTGCCTTTTTAAGTAAGTCACTCCGCCCAGGTAATCCTGGAAAGACCCGCCGAACGTTTGACAAGTCAATCTTATGCAGACCCTGAACTTGTCAAAGTTAAAACGGCGATTGGTTAATGTGAGGTCCATCTTATAAGGTTTGTAAAATGGTTTAACTCAGTGGCCTAGCAGCCCATGAAAAGCCTCATTTTGGGCCTGGCAGCCCATGAAAAGCCTCGCTTCTCGTTTGTTTTTTAGCAGATTCTTTCTTTTGAGGTTTATTTGATAAACTTTATAAGTTTCATGATTATAATTCACCGATGTTTATTGACCCGGACTGGTTTTGACTATAAGTTGCCAGTACGAGATAATATCCGGTGTTTATTGACCTGACCTGGTTTTGACTATAAGTCGCAAGTATGAGATAATATCCGGTGTTTATTGACCCGGCCTGGTTTTCGATTATAAGTCGCTAGTATGAAATAAAGATAATATCTGGTGTTTATTAACCTGGTCCGGCTTTGTTCATAAGCCGGCAATCTCTGATAATTGTCAGTGCTCAGAGCTTTGGGCTATCACCCTTACTGCACTGGCTTGATAAACCAACAAGTGTGATCAAATATCACAGGTATGAAATATTTTTAATCATATATGATTATTATTTCGTCCAACCTTGGTTATAAATCATGATAAGTTCATATTGGGGCATTATAACCCGTCCAGCGGTAAACCGCCAGGACACTTTTTATCTGTTGTATGTAGGAACAGATTCAAAATTGATAATATCCTAAGGCATATATGGCATATCTTCGCATGGCGGATAAATAAGTATCATAAACAGCACAATATGCACGATGGCATAGTAGAACAAGAAGTTTAAAGCTAGCCTATTACAAGGTGCTTGGTGCCCAAAAGGATAATTGTTTTTCAGTCTCGCATACAACAGATGATAAACCGGCCCCGGTTCATGAATCTTGGCCTGGCTGACTTGAAGATTGCGACTCATCCCTTGCCGGCTCGTCCTCCTCCACCATCTAGAAGTTGGGTTTGGACCAGTCAAAGCCACGTACGGCGAAGAATTCAGCCTCGTCATCAATTAGATCGGACAGATCAATATCAGGGGTGAAAGTGTGCTTACAAATCGACGGGATTAAGTCCATCACTTTATATGAAGGAGTCGCCATCTTCTGATTATCTGCATCATAACCCGGCTGATACTTGGTGGGGTTGGTCTCTTCGGCAATGATTGTTGCATGAGGGCGAATCTCCTTGACACAAGCAGCAAAGTCTTGTTGGTCAAAAGGGGTTCCATCTTATTTGAGACTAGGATACCCACTGGCAACGTCTTCTGGGTCTAATTCCCATAAACAGGCTTTGGCACGGCTCAAAGCTGTCACAGCTCTGGTTCTAGCATAGGATCACTTGATTTCTTCGAACCTAGTGGGCAAGATGGACAGTTTCTTCAAGACACCACTTAACAGATTTGGTCCTTGATTCGCTGGGGAGATAGTGGCAAGAGTCCGCTGAGCTCCAGTGTATAATTGCTCAACAAGAGTGTAAACCACCTTGAGCTTTACCAGTGTATCTCGGCTCAGATTGCTACTCCTGGGACCTATAAAGTTTACACAATTGGTTAAGTGGTGGCTTATATTATGATGACAAATACTCACTTTGGGTAAATAACATGGTGACTTACCGAAGATTGCAGAAACCATCTAAGACACACGGTCCTTTAAACCGGTGAGTTCAGTGGTAACCTCTTCCAGAGCCGCCTCGGCTTTCTCAGCATGCTGCGTCAAGGCAGTCTTCTCATTTGCCCAAGCCTCTTTCTCCGCAGTAAATCTAGTCTTCAATTTTTCTGCTTCAGACACACTCAACTGGAATTTTGATTCAGCCTTTTTTGTCTCAGTCTCCTGTGCCGCCAGCCGGGTCTTGGCCTTGGACAATTGAGTTTCCAGTTCTGTGGTCGCAGCCTGCATACAACATAAGTTCGTTAAGTTTCATGGAAGATTACAAAATACAAGTCCCAAGTGCTTTGCAAGCAACAACACTTGGAACTTGGGGATAATGTATGTCAACGAAATTTTTCAAAGGAATTGGCTCATTCTAAAAAGTCCCAAGTGCTTTGCAGGCAATAACACTTGGCACTTGGGGGCTAATGCATATTGCTTGTTTTCTTTTTAAGGATGAGCCAGGTGTGAATTGACAGTCCCGGCCGACTCATGAGGGATATCCAGTTAAGTTTTGGTCTTTTACATAATGACTAATAGGACCGGCTCATTCATACTGATTAAGCCGACCCTTGGGGATTACAAATGCAAAGTTATGCTATCATCAGAATCCGGTTTAAAGTTTTTAAACCAGACTTGGAGGGAGTCTAGAACAGAAGCTTGTAAATATTTCAAGTGTACAAATCATTCAAGTTTCTCATAATTAGAAGACTTGGGGGCTGGCAGGATACAAATATAAGCCGGATGACATACCTCATACTTCTGGTGCATTTGCTTCACCATTTCAATCTCCATGTCACGACCGGAATGCACTTGACTGACGTAGCCAGATAAGATTTCACTAATACTCAGGTGAGCATAGCGGGAGACATCAAACCTCACTTTCTGTCTTTCCATGACTTCTTGTTTGGCAGAGTGTCCCGCTAGTACAGTTGGATTCCCCGATTCAACAAATCTGGAGCCAGTGATCAAAACGTCATCACCATGAGTTTTTGGTGGGTTAGCTGAGCTTGACGGTTCAATACTTGACGGATCAATAGCGGTCTCATCAACATACAGCTCGGGTAAATCCGGTTGAACATTGAGAGCAGGGTCTTCTGGTTATTCAGGGTGTTCTGGCACAAGGGTTGTCTGATCCGGTTCAGCAGCTTTTCGATCAATGGCCGGCTTTGTCACCTTTCCTTTTTTGTTGGGCTTTGCTTGACCACTAAAAACAATTTTGACAAGTTAGCATAATGATGAAGATATAAAGGAACAGAAGAGAGATAATTATCTTTACCCAGGGGCAGTCTTGAAAGCCGGCAGTTGAGTCTGCGATGAGTCGCCAGAAGAGGAACGAGAAATTTCCTGCAAATATGGAATCAAAATTGAGTGATTAATGAAAGTAACTCGCTGGTAAATATAAGAGTTAAGGTTAAAAGAACCTCATTTTGCCATTTCCGAGGAGTGTTTGTTAAACCGAAGGTTAAATCTTCATCTCCACCGGTCCGGGTCTGGCGGCGGCTCTCATGTTGTTCTCGTTTTAAAAGAAAATGAGGATCTAAATAAGCCAAGGGGTGTGAAAACCTTACTTTCCGGGTTACCTGCCGAAGTTTCTTCCTTGGTAAAGGTTCTGAGTCGGAGGAAATAATAGTTACCTCTTCTTCGACTGCCTGGCTGGCCCTCGTGTCATCCTGGAAATAGTCAGTGTCAATAAGGTTGTTAAAAAACAAGCCAAGAGAATCAATGGCTACCTCCGACTCAGAGGCGTCATCCAGCTTTAGCAACTCAGAGGCGCTTGGCTTCTTTCTAGACCGCCTGCTGGTCTTTTTGGCGGCTCTCGCAGTAGCCTTAGCCTTTTTAGCAGCCTCATGGTCATATTTGGCCTTCCAAAAGTCGGATTTAACTTGTGGAAGTATAACATATTGGAGTTCATGCAATGTTTAAGTGTTGAAGGAGAAAGAAATCAAAAAATTTACCTCTGGTGTTGAAGGAGAAAGGATTTAAACCCACTTTACTGCAGTCTTCATATTTAGTATTTACAAGTGTGGTCGCCATCTCAACGATAGCCTCTTCAGTCAGTCATAGAGAGCTATGGCGTAAGGGATCATCTGTTCCTCCGGTATAGTTACACATCAAGCCAGATCGGCGGCTTAAGGGGATGATCCGCCATGCGACCCAGCAGCTGATTAAGTCAACTCTAGTTAAGCCGTTTCCCAGCAAGGCTTGAACTTTTGTGATTGTAGGGACAAGTTTCTTGCGTTCGGCGGCTTTAAGTTTATCAGGGAGTTGATACTTTGAATCAAGGCGCTCAGGCTGATAACCCGGCAATGGATTCTCATCAGACGGAGAGACATCTTTTGCAGTAGAACCATGTTTGGTTCCAGTCTTTAGGATGGCTTGGCAGAGCTACTTGAGGGAAGATGGCATCTCGTCTGCATTGAATTGAAATCCCACCAAGCTCCAAGATGGGCCCATTTGTGAACTCGTTCTGTCGGTTCAAATAGAAATACTCTCTGAAAAGCTCAACACTAGGCTCTTCCTGAAGGTATACCTCACAAAAGACTTGGAAGTTACATATATTTGATATGTAATTGGGTCCAATGTCTTGCGGATGGAGTTTGAAGAAGTTTAGGATATCTCTGAAGAATTTAGAGCCGGGTGGCGAGAAACCCTGGTTCATATGATCAGTAAATACGATAACTTCACCGTCCTTAGGCTGAGGCTTCTCTTCGCCCGCGTCAGGAACACGGTAATGCATCACACTCTTATCTGGCAAATATCCAACGGTAATGAAATCCTTCAAGGTGTCCTCAGTGACTGTGGAGGGAACCTAGTTGCAGGTCATGATTGTTTTGGGCGGCATGGTGAAAGGACAACCTAAAAAACAGGAAAGAATTTGTCGGCTCAAGATGATTGTTAAAATTGCAAGTTAACAAGTACAGTGCATGTTCAGAATGGCGGCTTAAACAAGGGCTAATGATATATGAGGTAACAATAAACCGGCAGAATAAGCCACCATGACTAAAGGCATTCAAGATCTACCAAGGCTATAATTTGCTAAGTGTTAGGACAAACAGGTTCCATAGGTTGAGGCTACAAATTTGGACTCGCTATTCAGAAAAAGAAATAAAATCAAAATCTACAGAGGTGACAGTGAAAAAGCAGAGGTGCCCTAGAGGAGATTTGTCACGGTGGGGATATATTCCAGTGTCAGGAACGAGTGCTAAAACTATTACTGCACAAGATTCATATGGTTTTTGGATCTAATCCATGGAACTAAACAAGGAGAAAGAAGGGCGGCAACGAACACTGACGAACACCAACAAAACCTAATGAAAGATCTATGACGAAGAAAAAAGGGCATACTGATGCTATTAGGACAGCGGAGTGGCGCCGCAGTTTTCTTGTCTATTCAGGGTGATGCAGCGGCCGGAGTTAAGATTGAAGACAGAGGTCGACGGCGGCGAGGCTCATGCGGGTCGGTGTGTCGCGAGGAGGAAGAAAGGAGAAGGAGAAGAATGAAATATGACTCTATGGTCCTATTTATAAGGAAACAGAAAAATAGGCAGGCATGAAAGACGAGGAGGCCAAATGATGGTTATCCAGCAAATTGGACGCCTCGATTTTTGGAAAGAAATTAAGATAAAGATCCGTTAAAGATGACGTCGTGGTGGGTTTTTGAAATTCTTGGAGATGACGTCATGGCGGGTTATGAGGTTTTCACAGCAGATGTGGAAGGATTTTTCTTAAGTGTTGAAGATTGACATGAACAAGTTCAAATCAACCTGGGGCCTAATGTTGGGGATATAACTATTAGCTATGACCCGCCCAGGAGGGGCCGGGTCATCCCTATGACGATTCATCACAATGAAGCCCAAGATCATATGGCGGTTCATAGATAGGCTTGGTAGAGGGCCCAGACCCGAAGGCGGGTTAAGGCCCATGGATATAAACCGCCATGTATGTAAAACTTGTACTATAAGGCATGTAAGAAAGGTCACCGAGCCGGATACGTTGTATATGCCGGCCTGGACTCTGTAGCCTGCAGGGCGTCAACCCGTGTATATAAGGGGACGACCTAGCGGCGGCTTAGGACAAGAAACAACAGATCGAGAGCCTGGTCAAGCATATTCGCTCCCTGCTCATCGAAACCCTAGCAATACCATCTATAAACTGGACTAGGCTTTTACCTTCATCGTAAGGGGCTGAACCAGTATAAACTGCTCATGTCCTTTGTCCTGATTAACCCCTTTAAGCTAACCTCATCGCGATGGATCCACGACTAAGTCCTCACACTAGGACATCTGCCGTGACAATTCCACGACAGCCGGGATAATGAAGATGGCCACCGGAGATGATTCTCCCCTCCGGCAGGGTGCCGGAATGGTGTCTAGATTGGTTTTCTGTGGCTACAGAGCCTTGCGGCGGCGGAACTTCTGATCTAGGTTAACCCCGAGGGTTTCTGAAATTTTTCGAAATTTATAGGCTAAATACGGGGTGCGGGAGACCACCAAGGTGGGCACACCCCACCTGGGCGCACCTGCCCCCCAGGCGCGCACTGGTGGGTTGTGGGCCCCTCGGGGCACCCCTAGGTGCTTCTCTGGCCCATCCTGGGTGTTCTGGTCCATAAAAAAACTCCAAAAAGTGTCGCGGTGTTTGGACTTCGTTTGATATTGATTTCCTGGTATGTAAAAAACAAGCAAAAACAGCAACTGGCACTGGGCACTGGGTCAATAGGTTAGTCCCAAAAAATGATATAAAGTTGCTATAAAATTATTCTAAAACATCCAAGAATGATAAAATAATAGCATGAATACTTCATAAATTATAGATACGTTGGAGGCGTATCATGGGGGCTCCTGGTTGTCGAGGCGGCAGGGCGGCGAGGGCGTCGGGGCAGTGGTTGCAGGGGCCGCAGCGGACCGCGGGGTGACGGGTGGTGGACTGGCGCAGTGGGGCGGCAGGGGGTTCAGAGGTGGCGAGGGCGGTGGGGGTTGGGAGCGGTGGCGGCGGTTAGGGTCGGGGTCGGCACGGTGGAGTGAGAGAGAAAGAGAGATGGAGAGTGGGAGGTGGGGTGGGCCGTATGTAGCCGTTAGCTGCCGTTCTCTTTGCCGTCTGCTAGCAGATGGCAAAGAATCTTTGTTGTCCGCTAGCAGACGACAAAGAAAGTGGCCATTAGGTGGTACTCGTTAGTGGGCCACCCTCCCTCTTTGCCTGCTAGCAGACGACAAAGCTTCTATGTCGTCCGCTAGCGGACAACAAAGAGCTTGCTGACGGCAAATATCAGATCTTTGCCGTCAGCTCTATCTTTGCCGTTAGTTTTCTGTAAGCTGATGGCAAAGACCTTCTTTGCCGTAAGATGGCTGACGACAAAGAGCTGGCTGACGGCAAAGATCCTGATTCCAGTAGTGAAATGGCGGCATCTTCGCTGTGTAATTTGCTGAGGCGGGGCGCTGATTTCTATTTTGGCAAAAAAATATGGCATTGAGAGGAGCTCGAGTTGCAGCGTGGACTTCGGTAGTCGGTTCTTCTCAGGAATCAAGGAAGTAGTAGTGGGACAGTTCTTTATTTCCCCCTTTAGACCAACTACAACAAGCTCGCTCCTTAGGTTACCTCTCTGCTCTACCTATTTGTTTATCCGGCGTGTCTGAGGTGCCCTTTCATTGGTTGCTTGGTTGCTTTGGACTCGGAGCTACGGTAATGTAGAATTGCAAATATGAAAATGTAGAATTCATAATGTGTTTTTTGTTAAGTTTCATGAAGTTTTACCAAGTTTTAATTTCCTGTTTAGGTTTTAGGGTTTAGTTGGTAATATTTTAGTTTTAGAGTATTAGGCTTAGGATTAAGGTTTTGTAAAGTTTCACCAAGTTTTAGCAAGTTAACCAAGTACACGGACTTTGTTTTTAACCAAATTTTAACTTTTGAAACTTACTAACTTTTTAAAGTTATTCAAACCTTCCCAAGAGTGTTTTTGTTTCATCATCCTCGTCGCGAGCAAAACAAAATATAAATTGGACTTTCCGTTCAAATGATATAATATATAACATTAATATTAAATAAAAAGGCATGTGAAATGGAACGAATGGAGCATGTAATATGACAAAAGCAACACCCCCCCCCCCCAAAGTAATTAAGAGCATGGTTAATAATATAGCCAACAATTGCCTATATGAAGTTCCTACGTCATCTATAGCCAGCCTAATAGCCCACTCCTACAATAGTTAGTCATATGATATGTCATTAATATATGACTCACATTCTTATCTCACAAAGGATGTTGGGGTCCATGCTAAAGTCTACAACCCACTCCTCTTTCCTCTGCTCTCCTCTCACCTTCAACTAGGCAAGAATCTGATGAGGCATCTCTTAGGGCATGACCAATGCATAGCCCTAGGGTGATGCCCCATATGCCATATAGGATCGGATGTCAAAAAAAGTATGTTCGGATGGGGAAGCGGGATCCTCTGCAAGAGGCGGGTGCTTGAGAAGAAAAAGTGTGGTCCAGTGTAAAAAGCTAAAAAAATTGAAGTGGAGAGTAGAGATGCATGTGTGCTAAAGTCTCTATTTTCTATTCGTTCATGAGGCCCATTACTAGTAGCTTACGTTGGGGAGAAAAATCAATGTAGTTGCCTCAACCTACTTTTTCTCATGGTGCATATGTATACCTATGCCATCATAGTTCATGCCCTTATATCCCACATATATCATCCTATTATGCTTGCTCTAGGCTAAGCCATGCATATGGCCTTTCCACCTTTCTGAATTACGGGCCAGATGGTTGTCCACATTGTTCCAAAAGGTGTGAGTCATGACCCCTACATGCTACAAATCTCCTCGCTTTGTGTTGCAACAAACTTATCACAGTGTGGCCTGGCCGTCATAAAGAACAACATTGGCTTTGGCTGATCTCATTTGCTTACGTTCTTTTTTTTTTGCAGAAGTTGTTTGTAAAGAATAGTAATGCTGACTTTGGCCCGGATAAACATCTATAATCATAGATTATTGATGGTATTTTATGATAAGTCTATTTCTATGGGATCGCCTATGCATCAAGTGATCATTTTCAGTTGAATCAATATGATATTGTTCTTCAACATCCTTCTCTGCCTTGACCCACTCTTCAACTCGGGCCTAACGTTAGGTGACGCGTGACCACACAGCCCTGCCCGACCTGCAGCCGGCGCCCGCACCCGAACCCGACAACCTACTGGGTCTCTTCCATCAAGGAGGCTGCAACGAGCCGTGTCGTCCCCGTCTCCGGTGAGGTCTTGGCTCGTCCTCGACACCATGATGTCCTCGTTGCCGCGTTGTCCCCATCTTCAGTGAGGTCCTGGCTCATCCTCGTCGGGATTCTGGATTCCAAAAATCAAATGCAAGCAGACGAATGTTTAGCCAATTTTATTTTTTATTTGTAGATAGTTAAACTTATAGATCTTTGGTTGATGAAAATAGAAGACTTCAATTTTGGATCAGAGGTCATACTAGTTGGGCGGTCCAGTCATCAACGACCCTCTAATTAAACACCGGTGATCGAACCTTAGCATATCCCCCCCCCTCCCGAAAGTGCCAAATTGATGCAGACAATATTTCATAAGAAAATAACACCAAATTTGCCGCACGTGGCGATGGCATGATATTACAATGACTAGTGGCAATTTAGGAAGTGTTAATATATTATCAAACTGATATTGAGAAGGTTTCAATACATCGACGTTGTTGTAGTAATGGCTTCAACCCAACTCGAGGTCCCAACCCCTATACTACATGGCACACCATATAGGGGTGAAAAATGGTCAAGGCTAGTGAACACAAGTCATAGAGGTCAACAATAGTCCAATCAAGCTCGAGTGGGTCCAAGCAAGCCACACTTTAGGTCTCTCATGTGCCAAGCACCACTCTCGAGGACCCTACCATAGGACGTAGGTAGTGATCCCACGAGGCGACTAAACCTATTTAAAATTATTGTTGTATCACTTTGTAGAGTGTACGATGACATTCGCTATAAATTCTCAAAGATTTTACTTCCCTGGTTTATTCTTGTTATTTGAGTAGGAATCTCAGATTCATGACCTACCTTCCATGCCCCACAGCTTTGGTTTGTCGGTTATTCGCAAAAAAAAAAAGCTTCGGTTTGAGGTGGAGACTATCAAGACAAAATTTCAAGTCTGGCCGGGAAGCTTTGTTGAAACAAAAGCCTACGAAAGCAATTTTCCTTGGCACTAGAAATGGAGATCCAAATGCGATACGTACATTTCTTTCCAGGGATCTAATTTGATTATGGAATATTCAGTCAAATGAAAAAATAGCAGAAAATTAAAAAAATTGTGGTGCAAGATGCTCAAATGCGTGATGTTCGTGCAATTTCTTGGAGTGGAAATTTGAGGAGCTCGTGGCAAAAAAGATAAAATCAGGTGTGAACAATGCTGTTTTCAAAAGTTTCTCGGACACCCGAAATTTGATTCTGGAATATTCAGTACCCATGCATATCATCATACTAAATTGGTCTTCACAGGCTGGTCCAGAACAGTTCTCTCCTAGTTCAACTGGCTAACCTCCTTTCATGGGGGTGAATCCTATCCTAGACTGGCCCTACAGGTTCGTCTCCTCCTGATCATGTAAATCTCTCAGAATTTACGTTTGACAGAGTGCTAATTCCTATTACGAAGAACATTTTATTCTGTGATGGGGGATGTGTGGTCTTTCCTCTTAACCTACAAGGTTAAATAGTGTAGCCTTTATGATCAAGGGTATGCTCTTCTCGGTGTTCAGACCTTTATTGATAGATGTTAGGTCAATGTATGGATCAGGGTATGATTTATTACATCATTCTCCGAGAAAGTTATTAGCTACTAATAAGCCTCCAAATTCCCTTTGCTTGTATGTCATTACTATGGTATTCTGAACTTTCACCTCATTCTGTAAACTAACTTGGCACCTTCATAGTTTGAAGTCATCTACTCTTTCATGTATAAAGTTTCCAATCTCTCATGCATTTTTTGGTACTTGCTCTTATTTCAGGTACACTTCTTCTAGGAGCTTACACGATGACACTGTCCCGAATGCACTCCTGATGTCTGTAGTAAACGCAATTAAACCGGCATACATGCTGTCAGATGGAACACTTCAAAGGGCTGGTAGATCAAAGACGAAAATAAATATGTTGCAGGAAAGGGCATGGACAAAACTGATCCTCGACAAATGAAATTCATGTGTTCCAGACAGAACATAAGCCTTGTGTGCTTGTCTTGTATTATCATCTTGCGGATGTATCTTTTTGTGTGAAATATATGCATCTATATGATGCCCAGTTTGTACCCCCTCTTGTCTGACGCAAGTTACAGATCAGTGAATTGGTAATACTTATATAGCTTGAATATTTGAATGTAGAACTGCTTGAATAACAAAAGGCGAGAATTGCAAATGCCTGAGGCCGGAAGGAAAGAGTTGAGCAAACAATATAATGTTTTTTAGGACAGTTATTAGGTGCTCATGAAAGTTCCAACAAAATTGTTTGAATCCGAATTGATCTTGTTGGCTTAGTAGTGTGTGGGTCAGTTGGTCGATTAGACATGCAGATCAAAAACATATTCCCTGTCAACACTCAGGCTTATGTTTACCTACACAACCAGATTGGTAAGTTTTCGCAAGAAACTGACCGAATGTTGTAAAACATAAATCCGATATGAGAGAACCAGTTTAATCTGACAGAAGTTTCTCATTGGTCAGTAACATTTTTTGCCTACACAATCCTCATTTCAAGAACTTCCAATTTCTTCACATTGAGCAGGTTGTCACCAATTTCATTCAACACTTTGCATTGAACACTACATATTACATGACAAAACAAACACTGCAACGCAGCAAGTCTGCAAGTGCACAGAACTACAGGTGCTACAAGCTTGAACAGAGACAATTTATTCTGCTCTAGGTGCACTAAATTGTCATCCAAGCATTTACATATTTTGCATCCAAAAAGTTCCAAGCATCGAGGCAGAAAAACGAAGATCTTCCTGTGGAGCGATCAGCAGCGCCTTCATGTGGCCAGTGGAGCAATCAGCGGCGCCTTCTTCCTGATCAACGTCTTCTTGGCCGTGACTCTCTTTCTCGGAGGCATCAACGGAGCGAACTCCACCACGTCCTCCTTTATGGACACTGCCATCCTGTCGATCTTGGCAGCAGCAGTAGGAGCAGAAGGGTGGGCGTTTGCAGCAGCGGTGGCAAACCACGGGAGCTTCAGCGCGGTGGCCGCCGTCAGCCGCTTGTCGGGGTTGCATGTAAGAAGACCGTTGAGGACCTTGAATCCCTCCGCGGACAGCGTCTCCTCCGGGAACAGATCTCGCAGCGTGCTCTGCTGCCCCGGCACCAGCGGCGGCGGGGCGGCGTGCGGCAGCGACGTGAACCCCGGCCACGTCGTGTCGTCCGGCACGCCCACCACTTCGAAGATCCTTTGGAACAGATATATGAATTCGGCAGCCCGGAAAATCCTCTTGCCCGAGAGCATCTCCGCCATGACGCACCCAAGAGACCATGTGTCGACGAGCGCGTCGTAGTCCTCTTTCCCTAGGAGCATCTCGGGCGCCCGGTACTCGCCCATGCCAACCTCCTCCTCGTACGGCGGCGCCCCCGACATGGGCATGGCGACGCCGAAATCGCAGATCTTGACGAATCCTCCGGCTTCGTCCCCTCCGATGAGGATGTTGGCAGGATTGATGTCGCGGTGGACGATGTGACACCGGTGCATCTTCTTGGCGGCCGTGAGGAGCTGCCACATGAAGGTGCACACCGTGGCCTCCGGGAGCCCACCGCCCCTCTCGCTCAGGAGAACTTTGAGGCTCTTGCCTTCGACGTAGTCCATGACGAGGCAGAGCTCGTCGGTCACGTAGTCGAGCGTGACGCCGCGGAAGCCGACGATGTGCGGGTGGCCGCCGCACGCCTCGAGGAAGCGGGCCTCCCGCAGCACCTCGTGGGGGTCGGCGGGGTCGTGGAGGGACTTGATGGCGACGAGCTGGCCGGTGGCGCGGCACCGCGCCTTGACGACGGCGCCGAACTTGCCTGCGCCGAGGCGCGACTCCTGGTCGTAGTCATAGGTGGTCCCGACGACGACGCGCCTCCTCTTCCGGCACATGGCGCCCGGGTGGCTGGCGTGGCCGTCGAGGGACGCGGCGGGTCGCTTGCAGGTGAACGCCATGGGATCGATCGGCGCGCTGAAGAGAGATGACGGAGACAGGGGAGAGCGCGTCTGATCTAGGAGGAGCGGGGGTGGCGGCGACGAGATGGACGAGCGGCATCGTACTACATATACACACACTGAATCGACGGCGACTCGGTTTCCGTCATCCCGACAGATTTCCGGAGGAGTTACGCTGGCTGTGAGGTGGCCCCAACGCGTTTTGTTTCGTTTGCTTGGCGCTTGCGTTCCTGGGGAAACAAAGTCAAGCTATGGTCAAATCCGATTCTGACCAGCACTGCCTGCACGCCGCGCAAGTACACTTGTTCCGGCTGGAGGTGACTTTGCTGTTCAATCTGAGTTTCCCACTTGTTTCCCTAGCAGTAGGAAACATTTATTAGGATTTGAACCTCAATTTAAGAAGTTAAAACAACAACAAAAATGTCATGACGTATAAAACGAAATGCCGTCATTATCAAAATTGATCACGCACTGTACATTTTCTCTAGAAAAGCTATTGCCCATACCTGAAAAATAAAAAATACTGAAAAATCAAGAAAATATAATTTCTTTTTTGCGAATAAGAAATAGAATTTGACGTGCTAAGAAATTTAGAATTTGACATGGTAAGGATTTCATATATAGCACACAAGTAAAAAAGCACAACAAATGTATGTAACAAAAACTGCTATTTGCAATGTGAACAAAAACAGTATTTTTACTAAAAGCGCCATCATATAAACATGGTAAATTGGAAAATATATATATAAGGAAATAGCCATGATCGAGGATGATTCAAAATTGAAAATGTTTAGAAAACAAAAAGGAAATTGCCATGATCAAGATAATAGAAATGCCATGACACTAAAAAAACATGATATAAATATTAAAATTGCCGTGCCCAAGTTTTCTTTGTGGAAAACAAGAAATCACATAAAGAACATTGCATGATACAAAAAAACATGACGTCCCATTAAAAATAAATTCACCATGCTATAGATTAAAAATGCCATGCTCTTATTAAAAGAAAAAGGCATGCTGTCAATGATAAAAATGCCATGCTCTTCAACATTAAAATGACATTAGATAGATATAGATACATATCCGAAAATTCAATATGGGTCGTACTTCCATATGCTCTTATTATGTGGAGCGTTAACATGTCTTGGGATCTGGGTGCTTCAGTGTATTGTGATCCGTATTATCGCTTTCTCTTCATATTGCAACAGTTTGTAGGCCACCTCTGCAATGCATTGATTTCGCATGCTGCCGTTAGATGGTGGTATGTAGGGCACAACATTTACTCATCCAACTGCCACCAACATATCATTGCATGTATGTCTCCCTTGGCTATATTTTTTGATAAAGGAAATATATTAATATCGCGAAGATACCAATTACATCCAGTCTCTGCACCAACAAAATATCGAAAGACATCAAGGATGCATACAACCAAGAACAAAAATAAAAAAGAGAGAAATATAAAAACAAAGACCACGTCATAGTGATGAAACACTTGTTGGGAACGTAGTAATTCAAAAAAATTCCTACGATCACGCAAGATATATCTAGGAGATGCATAGCAACGCGAGGGGGGAGTGTGTCCGCGTACCCTCATAGACCGAAAGCGGAAGCGTTTAGTATCGCGGTTGATGCAGTCGAACGTCTTCACGATCCAACCGATCCAAGTACCGAACGTACGGCACCTCCATGTTCAGCACACGTTCAGCATGATGACGTCCCTCGAGCTCTTGATCCAGTTGAGGACAAGGGAGAGTTCCATCAGCACGACGGCGTAACGACGGTGATGATGAAGTTACCGGCGCAGGACTTCACCTAAGCACTATGACAATATGACCGAGGTGTTAAACTGTGGAGGGGGCACCACACACGGCTAAGAGATTGTCTGTTGTGCCTTTGGGGTGCCCCCGCCTCCGTATATAAAGGGGGGAGGAGGAGGTGGCTGGCCAAGGGGGGCGCGCCATGAGGGGAGTCCAATGATTCCCAATCCTAGTTGGATTCCCTTTCCTATTCCAAGAGGGGAAATGAGGGAAGGAGAGGGAGAGGGAAAGGAAAGAGGGGGCCGTGCCCCCTCCCCCTAGTACAATTCAGACTGCCCTTGGGGGGGCACCTTGTGGCCTTCCCTCTCCTACTCCCTTATGGCCCATTAGGGCCCATAGCTTCCCCGGAGGGTTCCGGTAACCCCTCGGTTCCCCAATAAATATCTGAAATGTCCCTAAACCTTTCCGGTGTCCGAATACCTTCGTCCAATATATCAATCTTTACCTCTCGACCATTTCAAGACTCCTCGCCGTGTCCGTGATCTCATTCAGGACTTCAAACAAACTTCGGTCATCAAATCACATAACTCATAATACAAATCGTCATCGAACGTTAAGCATGTGGACCCTACGGGTTCGAGAACTATGTAGACATGACCGAGACACATCTCCGGTCAATAACCAATAGCGAAACCTGGATGCTCATATTGGCTCCTACATATTCTACGAAGATCTTTATCGGTCAAACCGCATGACAACATATGTTATTCCCTTTGTCATCGGTATATTACTTGCCCGAGATTCGATCGTCGGTATCATCATACCTAGTTTAATCTCGTTACCGTAAAGTCTCTTTACTCGTTCCATAATGCATCTCCCGCAACTATCTCATTAGTCACATTGCTTACAAGGCTTATAGTGATGTGCATTACCGGGAGGGCCCAGAGATTGTTGGGGAACACAGTATTTCAAAAAATTTACCTACAATCACGCAAGATCTATCTAGGAGATGCATAGCAACAAGAGGGGAGAGTGTGTCTATGTACCCTCGTAGACCGAAAGCGGAAGCGTTTAGTAACGCGGTTGATGTAGTCGAACGTCTTCGCGATCCAACCGATCCAAGTACCGAACGTACGGCACCTCCACGTTCAGCACACGTTCAGCTCGATAACGTCCCTCAGGCTCTTGATCCAGTTGAGGCCGAAGGAGAGTTCCGTCAGCACAACAGCGTGGCGACGGTGATGATGAAGTAAGCGGCGCAGGGCTTCACCTAAGCACTACGACGATATGATCGAGGTGTGTAACTGTGAAGGGGGGCACCGCACACAGCTAAGACAAATCTCTTGTGCCTTTGGGGTGCCCCTTGCCCACATATATAAAGGAGGGAGGAGGAGGAGGCCGGCCTAGGAGGGGCGCGCCTATAGGGGGAGTCCAACTAGGATTCCCAATCCTAGTTGGAGTCCCCTTCCTTTTCCAAGAGGGGAGAGAGGGAAGGAGTAGGAGAGGGAGAAGGAAGGAGAGGGGGCGCCGCCCCCTCCCTAGTCCAATTCGGACTTGCCATGGGGGGCATGCAGCTAACCCTTGAGGCCCTTCTCTCCTTTCCCGTATGGCCCATTAAGGCCCACTACTTCCCCAGGTGAATTCCCGTAACTCTCCGGTACTCCAAAAAATACCCGAATCACTCGGAACCTTTTCAATGTCCGAATATAGCCTTCCAATATATGGATCTTTACGTCTCGACCATTTCGAGACTCCTCGTCATATCCGTGATCTCATCCGGGACTCCAAACAACCTTCGGTACATCAAATCACATAACTCATAATACAAATCGTCATCAAACGTTAAGCGTGCGGACACCACGGGTTTGAGAACTATGTAGACATGACCGAGACACATCTCTGGTCAATAACCAATAGCGGAAACTGGATGCTCATATTGGCTCCTACATATTCTACGAACATCTTTATCGGTCAAACCACATAACAACATACGTTGTTCCCTTTGTCATCGGTATATTACTTGCCCAGTTTCGATCGTCGGTATCATCATACCTAGTTCAATCTCGTTACTGGCAAGTCTCTTTACTCGTTCCGTAATGCAACATCTCGCAACTAACTCATTAGTCACATTGCTTGCAAGGCTTATAGTGATGTGCATCACCAAGAGGGCCCAGAGATACCTCTCCGACAGTCGGAGTGACAAATCCTAATCTCGATCTATGCCAACTCAACAAACACCATCGGAGACACCTGTAGAGCATCTTTATAATCACACAGCTACATTGTGATGTTTGATAGCACACAAGGTGTTCCTCCGGTATTCAGGAGTTGCATAATCTCATAGTCAGAGGAACATGTATAAGTCATGATGAAAGCAATAGCAATACAACTAAACGATCATTTATGCTAAGCTAACAGATGGGTCTTGTCCATCACATCATTCTCTAATGATGTGACCCCGTTCATCAAATGACAACACATGTCTATGGTCAGGAAACTTAACCATCTTTGATTAATGAGCTAGTCAAGTAGAGGCATACTAGGGACACTCTGTTTTGTCTATGTATTCACACATGTACTAAGTTTCCGGTTAATACAATTCTAGCATGAATAATAAACATTTATCATGATATAAGGAAATATAAATAACAACTTTATTATTACCTCTAGGGAATATTTCCTTCAGCCTCCCACTTGCACTAGAGTCAATAATCTAGTTCACATCGCCATGTGATTTAACACCAATATTTCACATCTTTATGTGATTAGTTCACATCTCCATGTGACTAATACCCAAAGGGTTTACTAAAGTCAATAATCTAGTTCAAATCGCTATGTGATTAACAACCAAAGAGCGATCATGTTTTGCATGTGAGAGAAGTTTAGTCAACGGGTCTGCAACATTCAGAGCCGTATGTATTTTGCAAATTTTCTATGTCTACAATACTTTGCACGGAGCTACTGTAGCTAATCGTTCCCACTTTCAATATGTATCTAGATCGAGACTTAGAGTCATCCAGATCGGTGTAAAAGCTTGCATCGATGTAACTCTTTACGATGAACTCTTTATCACCTCCATAACCGAGAAATATCTCCTTAGTCTTCTAAGGATAATTTTGACCGCTGTCAAGTGATCCACTCCTGGATCAATATCGTAACCCCTTGCCAAACTCATGGCAAAGTACACAATAGGTTTGGTACACAGCATAGCATACTTTATAGAACCTATGGCTGAGGCATAGGGAATGACTTTCATTCTCTTTCTATTTTATGCTGTGGTCATGTTTTGAGTCTTACTCAACTTTACACCTTGCAATACAGTCAAGAACTCCTTCTTTGACTGTTCCATTTTGAACTACTTCAAAAAACTTGTCAAGGTATGTAATCATTGAAAAATCTTTATCAAGCGTCTTGATCTATTTCTATAGATCTTGCTGCCCAATATGTAAGCAGCTTCACCGAGGTCTTTCTTTAAAATACTCCTTTCAAACACTCCTTTATGCTTTCCAGAAAATATACTTGTCAGAAAGGCTGTAGTGCTCCCACTCACTTTCTTGTAAATACAGTCTTCACCGCAAGTCTGTATAAAACTATATGCTTTGATCAACTTATCAAAGCGTATATTCCAACTCCGAGATGCTTGCACCAGTCCATAGATGGATTGCTAGCGCTTGCACATTTTGTTAGCACCTTTAGGATTCACAAAACCTTCTGGTTGCATCATATACAACTCTTCTTTAAGAAATCAATTAAGGAATGTAGTTTTGATATCCATTTGCCAGATTTCATATAATGTGGCAATTTGCTAACATGATTCGGACAAACTTAAGCATCGCTATGAATGAGAAAATCTCATTGTAGTCAACACCTTGAACTTGTCAAAAATGGTTTTTCGACAATTCGAGCTTTGTAGATAGTAACACTACTATCAGCGTCCGTTTTCCTCTTGAAGATCCATTTATTCTCTATGGCTTGCCGATCATTGGGCAAGTCCACCAAAGTCCATACTTTGTTCTCATACATGGATCCCATCTCAGATTTCATGGCCTCAAGCCATTTTGTGGAATCTGGGCTCATCATCGCTTCCTCATAGTTCGTAAGTTCATCATGTCTAGTAACATGACTTCCAGTACAGGATTACTGTGCCACTCTGGTGCGGATCGTGCTCTGGTTGACCTACGAAGTTCTGTAGTAACTTGATCCGAAGTTTCATGATCATCATCATTAACTTCCTCTCTAGTTGGTGTCGGCATCACAGGAACAGATTTCTCTGATGAACTACTTTCCAATTCGAGAGAAGATACAGTTACCTCATCAAGTTCTACTTTCCTCCTACTCACTTTTTTCGAGAGAAACTCCTTCTCTAGAAAGGATCCACTCTTAGCAACAAAGATCTTGCCTTCGGATCTGTGATAGAAGGTGTACCCAACAGTTTCTTTTGGGTATCCTATGAAGAAGCACTTCTACGATTTGGGTTTGAGCTTATCAGGTTGAAACTTTTTCACATAATCATCACAACCCCAAACTTTAAGAAACGACAGCTTAGGTTTCTTGCTAAACCATAGTTCATACGGTGTCGTATCAACGGATTTTATACGGTGCCCTATTTAACGTGAATGCGGTTGTCTCTAATCCATAACCCCAAAACGATAGTGGTAATTCGGTAAGAGACATCATAGATTGCAACATATCTAATAAAGTATGGTTATGACGTTCGGACACATCATTACATTGTGGTGTTCCAGGTGGCGTGAGTTGTGAAACTATTCCACGTTGTTTCAGATGAAGACCAAACTCGTAACTCAAATATTTGTTTTTGCAATCAGATCGTAGAAACTTTATTTTCTTGTTACGATGATTTTCCACTTCACTCTGAAATTCTTTGAACTTTTCAAATGTTTCAGACTTTTTTTTTCATCAAGTAGATATACCCATATATGCTCAAATCATCTGTGAAGGTCAGAAAATAACGATACCCGCCGTGAGCCTCAACACTCATTGGACCGCACACATCAGTATGTATTATTTCCAACAAGTCTGTTGCTCGCTCCATTGTTCCGAAGAACGGAGTCTTAGTCATCTTGCCCATGAGGCATGGTTCGCAAGCATGAAGTGATTCATAATCAAGTGATTCCAAAAGTCCATCAGCATGGAGTTTCTTCATGTGCTTTACACCAATATGACCTAAACGGCAGTGCCACATATAAGTTGCACTATCATTATTAACTTTGCATCTTTTGGCTTCAATATTATGAATATGTGTATCACTACGATCGAGATTCAATAAACCATTTATATTGAGTGTATGACCATAGAAGGTTTTATTCATGTAAATAGAAGAACAATTATTCTTTGACATAAATGAATAATCGTATTGCAATAAACATGATTCAATCATATTTATGCTCAACGCAAACACCAAATAACATTTATTTTAGGTTCAACACTAATCCCGAAGGTAAAGGGAGTGTGCGATGGTGATCTTATCAACCTTGGAATCACTTCCAACTCACATCATCACCTCACCCCTAACTAGTCTCTGTTTATTTTGCAACT
This sequence comes from Triticum urartu, assembly GCF_003073215.2. Classification (NCBI taxonomy): domain Eukaryota; kingdom Viridiplantae; phylum Streptophyta; class Magnoliopsida; order Poales; family Poaceae; genus Triticum; species Triticum urartu. Next base: position 208,176,113 of record NC_053024.1, read on the forward strand.
CCCGTTTCGAGTTACTACTCTTAGCAACTGAACCGGTATCAAATACTGAGGGGTTGCTATAAACACTAGTAAAGTACACATCAATAACTTGTATATCAAATATACCTTTGTTCACTTTGCCATCCTTCTTATCCGCCAAGTATCTAGGGTAGTTCCACTTCCAGTGACCATTTCCTTTCCAGTAGAAGCACTCAGTTTCAGGATTGGGTCTAGCTTTGGGCTTCTTCATGGGAGTGGCAACTTGCTTGCCATTCTTATTGAAGTTCCCTTTCTTTCCCTTGCCCTTTTACTTGAAACTAGTGGTCTTGTCAACCATCAACACTTGATGCTTTTCTTGATTTCTACCTTCGCTGATTTCAGCATCACAAAGAGCTCGGGAATCGTTTTTGTCATCCCTTACATATTATAGTTCATCATGAAGTTCCAAAAACTTGGCGATAGTGACTAGAGAACTCTGTCAATCACTATCTTATCTGGAAGATTAACTCCCACTTGATTCAAGCGATTGTAGTACTCAGGCATTCTGAGCACATGCTCACTGGTTGAGCTATTCTCCTCCATCTTGTAGGCAAAGTACTTGTCAGAGGTCTCATACCTCTCGACACGGGCATGAGTCTGAAATACTAATTTAAACTCTTGGAACATCTTATATGCTCCGTGGTGTTCAAAATGTTTTTGAATTCCCGGTTCTAAGCCGTAAAGCATGGCGCACTAAACTATCGAGTAGCCATCATACCGAGCTTGCCAAAAGTTCATAACGTCTGCATCTGCTCCTACAATAGGTTCGTTACCTAGCGGTGCATTAATGACATAATTCTTCTGTGCAGCAATGAGGATAATCCTCAGATCACGGAGCTAGTCCGCATCATTGCTACTAATATCTTTCAACATAGTTTTCTCTAGGAACATATCATAAATAAAACGGGGAAGCTATACGCGAACAATTGATCTACAACATAGATATCCAAATACTATCAGGACAAAGTTCATGATAAATTTAAGTTCAATTAATCATATTACTTAAGAACTCCCACTTAGTAGACATCCCTCTAATCATCTAAGTGATCACGTGATCCATATCAACTAAACCATGTCCGATCATCACGTGAGATGGAGTATCTTTCAATGGTGAACATCACTATGTTGATCATATCTACTATATGATTCACGCTCAAACTTTTGGTCTTAGTGTTCTGAGGCCATATCTGTATATGCTAGGCTCATCAAGTTTAACCCGAGTATTCTGCGTGTGCAAAACTGGCTTGCACCCGTTGTATGTGAACGTAGAGCTCATCACACCTGATCATCACATGGTGTCTCGGCACGACGAACTGTCACAATGGTGCATACTCAGGGAGAACACTTATACCTTGGAATTTTAGTAAGGGATCATCTCAATGCTACCACCGTACTAAGCAAAATAGGATGCATAAAAGATAAACATCACATGCAATCAAAATATGTGACATGATATGGCCATCATCATCTTGTGCCTTTGATCTCCATCTCCAAAGTACTGTCATGATCTCCATCGTCACTGGCATGACACCGTGATCTCCATCATCTTGATCTTTATCAACGTGTCATCACATGGTCATCTCGCCACTACTAGGAAAAGACATACTAATGGCGGACCAGTTTTGCCTACTAATGGCGCATCACTGGTGCGCCATTACTAGCACGCCACTACTAATTTTTACTAATGGCGCACCACTGGTGCGCCATTTGTATCTAGTATACTAATGGCGCACCACCAAGTGCGCCATTAGTATATAAAACCATGCGCCATTAGTGTGCCTCCCAGGGGCCATATTTAACCATGTGCTTTGGCATACTAATGGCGCACTGCGGATAGATGCGCCATTAGTATACTTGGCATACTAATGGCGCACTCTGTCTTGATGCGCCATTAGTATCCTTTGGCATACTAATGGCGCACTCTGTCTTGATGCTCCATTAGTATCCTTTGGCATACTAATGGCGCACCTTGTGGTGATGTGCCATTAGTATGAATATTTGGTTTTTTTACTTTTCTGATTTTTGCACAGGTTACAAAATATATTATTTGACAGAATATAGACAGTAGCACACAGCAACAACAGATTCATCGAATATAATAGAAGATTAGTCTCCGAATACAATTCATCATATTAGTCTCCGAATTCAAAAGACCAAACAAAGATAAAACATTACAAGTCTCGAGACCGCGAGTATCGAGTTTGTCTTCACATTACAAGTCGATATCAATCATCTAAACTACCATCACATAGAAGAGAGCTGCGGTTATCATGATGAGCATCATCGTGATCAAACTGGTCTTCATCCGGTTCCTCCAACGCTCCCTCCTCTCTCCCGCTAGATAGCGGGCGTATCTAGATTCGGCCTCCGCCCTAGTGGTGTACCCTTTGTAACTGTTACCGCTGAAACGGTGAACCTGTCTCCGACACTCCTCCCAGTCGTCGTAGACTCCGGGAACCTTACCCTTGTACACGACATACGACGGCACCTCTATGCACAAGCCAAACAACAGACAATACATACATAAGCAATATATAAGTATGCAACAAAAGGATCGGAAGAGAAAAGCAAGACATTAATAGCACGATTCATGGTCCTACTAATAAATAGCATCGATTACATCTAAGTTGAACGACTGTCCAAACCAAAGAGACATACAATTCATTCAAGTTTAATTACAACATGAGCCAATCAATGTTTCAGAACTACACATCACTACTTTCGACTCGACTCATGGACAGGAGCGTGGATGAAGCCGCCGTCTGTCGTGATGGTCATGAAATCGTGGGCGTTGTCAGCCTGCATTTGTAGCATTCCGTCTATCTCAATGTTGGACGGTTGATATCTGAGGAAGAACTGCCCCGAGGTATGAAGGACATCTTGATGGATGATGTCCGCAAACTCCGACTGGATGCAAAAGAATTCTTGTCTGATGTCCACGTCCTGGATTGCCGACAAGATCGCGGCCCAATCTTTGAGATTATTTGGTAGCAGAAGGTGATGATGGTCCCTTACGATCGCCCGCATGTGATGGAGGGCGTAGTAGGCATCCTTTTGACCGCCAGGCGGCTGCTTGACGCAGCAGAACGTCGTATTGTGGGCGAACACGTGCTTGCCGTACTTACGAACTGCCCTGATGAAGGTGCCTCCAGATTTGGCGTAGCCAGGGAGAACATCATCAAGAACTTTCTTGATATTTGTGTAGTCTATCTTGGAGTTACGGTTAGGGTCGAAATACGTGGCCATGGAATATTTCAGGCTTAAGAGGATGAGTGTGCAATGTGTGTCACTGCACAGAACACGGAATGTTAGAAAAAAAGAACGATCGAAATCTAAGAAATCATATGTTACGGGGCGGTTAAGGGATGACTTACTCGGGAAAGTAAGCCACAAGGAAGTTATCCTTATCTGGGTTTGCCAGAATGACGTCTTTGAGGTGTGAACTCGCGACTTGGCGGTCCCCAGCGCTGCTCAAGAGCTTGGCACACATGTAGAAGGGGTCGACGATCACGATGTCCGGGGTCTTGTCTCTAATGATCCGCATCTCCATACTCAGCGAAAACAGCCGAACGAAGGTGTAGTGCAGCGGATGAAGGTTGAACATAGCAAAGATGTCATCAAACCGCAGGACGATCGTACCCCCAATGGCGCCATCCACAAAGCCCTTGCCCTCTGGCACCTTGGCCACGAAAACCGGGTATGCCATATCATTCTCTCTGAGACGCCGCTTCTCCAAAGAAAGAACACTGTCATGCAGACTCCGCATAGCACCGGTTGCAGCATTGAGCATATTTGTTGGTAGCATCGCCCTACCCGCCACATGCACCCTCCTCGAGATATCCTTAGGTGAAGGTGGCCCGTCCTGAGCACGGATCGTACTCGGTGCCGGCTGGCTCGCACCGGCGCCCTTTTTAGTCGGCCGTTTCCGGCCCTTCTTCTTGATCTGCTGTAATGGGACCGAGTTCTGCTCACAGACCGCCTTCTTGAGAGTGTTGGGGCTGATAATATTTGGCACCTCCGCTATCTGAGGCTCGGTGAAGGCGGCAACTGGAGGCGTCTCCTGAGAACTGAACGCCAGACGACGCCTGTTGCAATTGGGTTTCTCCACCGTACCAGCTAGATCGCGGTCGTCTTGTTTGGGTTCTTGAGAAGGAGGCCCGCAGAACTCGTCACCGTACCCATGTTCGGCAAAGTACTCATCGATGTTGGTAAATGTACCATCGTCGTTGTCGTCGTCGTCCGGATCCTGTGCCATATGCATGTCCGGATCCTGTGCCATAGGGATGTCCGGCATGTCCGGTAGCGTTGCGGCATTCTTGCCATGGCTTGGCGCCGGCATGACTGGCGGTCTTGTCTGTGGGGTGGTGTCCCCTGCCCCCAAACGAATCTGGCTCTTCGGCCAAAGCAGGGGCCAGCTTACGCAGGCGCTGAGGGTCATCTCATCTTCTTCGTCGGCCCCAGCGGGTCGAATCGGAGGTAACAACTCGTCGCAGCCTGGCAGCACCCGAACCACTTCAACCCTATACATTGTGGGTGGCATCGGATTATCGTGGAACACGGGGTTTCCCGGTTGAACGATTCTGCCCTTGGCGACATTGACCAACTCGCCGCCCACGAAGTGCAGGAGAGTGCAAGGAACGTCGGCGGCACCCTGCGAAAACATGTAGGGCGTCAGGGATGCCCAGTCAAAGTCAAGGAGATGAAGTCCTCGGCCGAGAGGCTTAGTTACCGTGATGCCGTCGAGCTCGGCTAATGTCGAGGCACCGCCAACGGCAGGGTTCTCGATGCCTAGATAATTCGTGCAGTAGGAGATGCACTCTTCGGTCAGAAAGCCCCTGGCTATACTTCCCTCTGGACGTGACATGTTGCGAACGTATCCTTTGATGACACCATTCATCCTTTCGAATGGCATCATGCTGTGCAGGAACGTCAGCCCGAGTTGGATGATATCCTCCACGATATGGACCAGCAGATGCACCATAACATCAAAGAATGCGGGCGGGAAGTACATCTCAAGCTCGCATAGTATCACCACGATCTCTTCCTATAGCCTTCTGAGTTGCCTCATGCCAATCGACTTTCGAGAGATGACGTCGAAAAAGTTGCATAGGCCAAATAGTGTTTCACGGACGTGCGCGTCCATGATCCCACGGATTGCAACTGGAAGTATCTGCGTCATCAGCACGTGACAGTCGTGAGACTTCATCCCGCTGAACTTCTGCTTCGCTGGGTCTAGGTATCTGCTTATCTTCCCCGCGTAACCGTAAGGAAGTTTTACTCCTAGGAGGCAGGTGAAAAACTGCTCGATCTCCTCCTGACTTAGAGTGAAGCACGCGGGAGGGTAGTCATTTCTGGTCTTCTTGGCCTTTTTGCCTTTGCGACGACTTTCTGTGTCCTGCTTTGCCTCATCATCATCATCATCATTAGCGTGAAGCTCCTGCCTGATGCCCATTGATTTCAAGTCTGCCCTTGCTTTCGGCCCATCTTTGGTCCTCTCTGGCATGTTGAGCAGGGTACCAAGCAGACTCTCGCACACGTTCTTCGTGATATGCATGACATCAAGGCTGTGAGGCACACGGTGGATCTTCCAGTACGGCAAGTCCTAGAAAACAGACCTCGTTTTCCATACCTTCAGCAGCGGCTCTGGCGCCTTTCGCTTCTTTCCCGGCTCTGGCGCCTTTTGCTTCTTTCCCGGCAGTGGGCAGTCTTTCCAATTTTTCAACAGCTCGTCTATTTCCTCGCCGCTCCTCGTACACAGGCGTTTTCGGGGTTCGGTTTCACCATCGAACAGATCCTTGCATTTCCTCCACGGGTCATCGTCGCGAAGCCACCTTCGATGTCCCATGAACACGGTTTTCGAAGACCCGGGATCTCTATCTAGCTGGCGATAGGTTGTGTCATCCATGCACCTTACGCATCCAGAAAATCCGTGGACTACCTGCCCCGCGAGATATCCGTAACCGAGATAGTCGTGCACCGTCGTGAGTAGTGCGGCTCTCATAGGGAAATATTCTTTCTCTGCGGCGTCCCACGTATTGGCTGGCATTTTCCATAGCGTGTCTAGCTCCTCCTTCAGCAGCCCTAGATACAGATTGATGTCGTTCCCTGGTTGTTTCTGCCCTTCAATTAGCATAGTCATGTGAATGTACTTCCTCTTCATGCACAACCAGGGGGGAAGGTTGTACATCCACACAAACACAGGCCAGGTGCTATGTGTGCTTCTCTGGCTGCCAAACGGATTGACTCCATCAGTGCTCGCGCCCAGCACGATGTTCCTTGGATCCTTCCCAAATTCTGGGTATTCGAAGTTCAACGCTTGCCACTGGCTCGCATCCTTAGGGTGACTCAGCATCTTGTCTTTTTTATTTATCTCCGGATCATTTCCGTCATCTTCCCGCTTCTTCTGCTCCCTATCCGCGTGCCAACGCAGGAGCTTTGCTACCTTAGGGTCCGTGAAATACCGCTGCAGACGAGGAGTGATCGGAAAGTACCACACCGATTTTCGAGGAGCTTTCTTCCTCTTCTTGTATCGAGTGATGCCGCACACCGGACATATGGTAGACTCCGCGTGCTCGTCCCGATAAATGATACAATTGTTCATGCACACATGGTATTTCACGTGTGGTAAATCCAGAGGACACACGATTTTCTTCGCCTCCTCGAAACTGGTGGGCACTTGTTCCCCTTGGGAAGACGTTCGTGCCAGAATGACATGTTATCGTTGAAGCATGCGTCGGTCATTTTGTGTTTTACCTTCATCTCCAGAGCCATGAGCGTTACTTTCAGGCGGGTATCCTCGGGCCTGCATCCTTCATACAATGGAGTAACCGCGTCTATCTCCAGTTGATCCAGCTTGGCTTTCTCTCGGGCGGCAGCTCTTGCGTTATCCGTCTGCTTGAGAAGAAGCTCTTGAATATGAGGGTCCTGCACCTAGCCTCCATCGCCGTCTGCTCCGGCATCTTCATCTTCATGATCATGCCCTTCGTCTTGATCTTCCTCATCATCATGTACGACATCTTCTACATGATGACTGTGTACAGCATCACCGTCGTGATCATGTCCTGGAGATTCTTCGTCTTCTCGCCCGCCCTCGCCGCGGTGGTACTTGTCTTGTTGCCCTTCCTCATTTCTTGCCCGGCCCCCATGGACGACTTCATAGTCATCTTCATCACCTTGCCACCGATAGCCATCCATGAAACCACGCAAGAGCAGGTGGTCCCGCACCTGCCCAGAATCCGGGTCCGCAATAAGGCTCTTCAGCTTGCATCTTCGACACGGACATCTTATCTCCGTCTCGTTCTTTTGAAGCATCTCGGCCTTCGCGGAGCTCAAAAACCTATTCACGATGTCTTCAGTCATCGTGCGGACCATGGTCGCCTGCGGGGTAGAGCAAAACAATATTTTAGAACCAAGAAATTTTTTGGCATGACCTTCCCTAAAAATAGGACCAAAAAGAATGCATAGTGCCAAAATTCTCGCCGAAACGGAAATGAATCAAAACATTCCGGCAAAATATTGGCAACTATCGCATTTCAAATACCGGTACCTTCAAACACAAACATATATGCAACACCACAAACACATGCAACACCACAAACATACATAGATCTAGCTAGACCACAAAAAGTTCATGTGCACGTTGTTGGAGCGAGCTAGGGAGAAAAAAAGTAGATCTACATCATGAAGATAGCTTTCCCCTTACTTACCTATCAAAAAAAAGGCAATTTCACCACTTAATTTTGATGAATCTATGGTGGAAATGAGGTGAGGAGGAGGCAGCCGAAATCTTGGAGAAGGAGGTGGAGGGAATGAAGTGGGGAAAGTGAGTGGGTAGGTGTGGGGCTGTCCAAAATATCTTGTTGGGGTCCCATGTTACTAATGGCGCACCACCAGCAAATGCGCCATTAGTAGTTTTGCAAAAAAGTAAAAAAATATATACTAATGGCGCACCGGGTAATAGTGCGCCATTACTAGTTTAAACTAGTAATGGCGCATTGTGAAACGGTGCGCCATTAGTAGTTTTGCAAAAAAAGAATGATTTTTTTTACAGTAATGGCGCACTGTCTGCCTGGTGCGCCATTACTAGTTAGAACTAGTAATGGCGCACTTGGACCTGATGCGCCATTAGTTTGTATGGAAAAATGGAAAAAAATTAATACTAGTGGCGCACCCTGTTTCTGGTGCACCATTAGTGTCTTCCACACTAATGGCGCATCACCAACCGGTGCGCCATTAGTATATAGTAGTGGCGCACTGCTTCCATGGTGCGCCATTAGTATCAATCATATCTATAGCCCTTTTCCTAGTAGTGCGCCAACTATTGCTTTTGCAACTATTGCTATCGCATAGCGATAAAGTAAAGCAATTATATGGCACTTGCATCTTATGCAATAAAGAGACAACCATAAGGCTCCTGCCAGTTGCCGATAACTTTAACAAAACATGATCATCTTATACAACAATTTATATCTCATCACGTCTTGACCATATCACATCACAACACGCCCTGCAAAAACTAGTTAGACGTCCTCTACTTTGTTGTTGCAAGTTTTACGTGGCTGCTACGGGCTTAGAAAGAACCGTTCTTACCTACGGCATAAAAACCACAACATGGTATAGTGATTGCTTTTTGATCTTCAGAAAGAACCCTGTTCATTGAATCCGATTCAACTAAAGTTGGAGAAATAGATGATAACCCACAAGTATAGGGGATCGCAACAGTTTTCGATAAGTAAGAGTGTCGAACCCAACGAGGAGCTAAAGGTAGAACAAATATTCCCTCAAGTTCTATCGACCACCGATACAACTCTACGCACGCTTGATGTTCGCTTTACCTAGAACAAGTATGAAACTAGAAGTACTTTGTAGGTGTTGTTGGATAGGTTTGCAAGATAATAAAGAGTACGTAAATAAAAATTAGGGGCTGTTTAGATAAAGAAACAATAAATTAAATATAGCGAGTGTGGAAAAGTGGTGGTAGGAGTTGCAAAATTGTCCCTTAAGCAATTGACTACTTTACTAGACCGATAGCAAGTATTATGTGGGAGAGGCCACTGCTAGCATGTCATCCCTGACTTGGAATTCTATGCACTTATGATTGGAACTATTAGCAAGCATCTGCAACTACTAATGTTCATTAAGGTAAAACCAAACCATAGCATTAAGATATATTGGTCCCCCTTCAATCCCGTATGCATCAATTTCTATGCTAGGTTGAAGCTTCTGTCACTCTTGCCCTCCAATACATAGTCCTATCAACATACAACTAACCCTACGGTGTGATCCACACGCGCAATCATATGATGGGCACCAAAGGACAGCAACATAACCACAAGCAAATTAAATCAATCATAGCAATTCATCAACCACCGATAGGACAATGAAAATCTACTCAGACATCATAGGATGGCAACACATCATTGGATAATAATATGAAGCATAAAGCACCATGTTCAAGTAGAGGGTACAGCGGGTTGCGGGAGAGTGGACCGCTGTAGATAGAGGGGGAAAGGTGATGGAGATGTTGGTGAAGATGGCGGAGGTGTTGGTGTAGATCGCGGTGAGGATGATGGCCCCCGGTGGCACTCCGGTGCCACCGGAAGCGAGGGGGAGAGAGCCCCCTCCTTCTTCTTCTTCCTTGACCTCATCCCTAGATGGGAGAAGGGTTTCCCCTCTGGTCCATGGCCTCCATGGTACGGGAGGGGTGAGAGCCCCTCCGAGATTGGATCTGTCTCTCTGTCTCTCTCTGTTTCTGCATTCTCTGATTCTTCCCTTTCACCGTTTCTTATATTCCCGGAGATCCGTAACTCCGATTGGGCTGAAATTTTGACACGATCTCTATCCGGAAATTAGCTTTCTTGCGGCGAAATAAGGGCACTAACCGCCTTACGGGGTGGCCACGAGGGTCAGGGGCGCGCCTGACACCCTGGGGCGCGCCCCCCTACCTCATGGGCCCCTCGAGCATCGTCTCGCATGGATTCTTCTTCCCAAAAATCATATATATTCCAAAAAAAATGTCCGCCAGTTTTTATTCCGTTTGGACTCCGTTTGATATGGATATTCTGCGAAACAAAAAACATGCAACAAACAGGAACTGGCACTGGGCACTGGATCAATGTGTTAGTCCCAAAAATAGTATAAAAAGTTGCCAAAAGTATATGAAAGTTGAATAATATTGGCATGGAACAATCAAAAATTATTGATACGACGGAGATGTATCAGCATCCCCAAGCTTAATTCCTGCTCGTCCTCGAGTAGGTAAATGATAAAAAAGATAATTTTTTGATGTGGAATGCTACCTAGCATAATCTTGATCATATGTCTAATCATGGCATGAATATTAAGACACGAGTGATTCAAAGCAATAATCTATCTTTTGACATAAAGACAACAATACTTCAAGCATACTAATAAAGCAATCATGTATTTTCAAAATAACATGGCCAAAGAAAGTTATCCCTACAAAATCATATAGTCTGGCTATGCTCCACTTCACCACACAAAATATTCACATCATGCACAACCCCGATGACAAGCCAAGCAATTGTTTCATACTTTTGACGTTCTCAAACCTTTTCAACTATCACGCAATACATGAGCGTGAGCCATGGACATAGCACTATAGGTGGAATAGAATATGATGGTGGAGGAGACAAAAAGGAGAAGATAGTCTCACATCAACTAGGCGTATCAACGGGCTATGGAGATGCCCATCAATAGATATCAATGTGAGTGAGTAGGGATTGCCATGCAACGGATGCACTGGAGCTATAAGTGTATGAAAGCTCAAACTGAAACTAAGTGGGTGTGCATCCAACTTGCTTGGTCATGAAGACCTCGGGCATTTGAGGAAGACCATCATCGGAATATACAAGCCAGGTTCTATAATGAAAATTCCCACTAGTATATGAAAGTGATAACTCAAGAGACTCTCGATATGAAGAACATGGTGCTACTTTGAAGCACAAGTGTGGTAAAAGGATAGTAACATTGCCCCTTCTCTATTTTTCTCTCATTTTTTTGTTTTTTTGGGCCTTCTCTTTTTTTGGGCCTTTCTCTTTTTTTATATTTCTTTTATATTTTTTTATTTTTTCATCCGGAGTCTCATCCCGACTTGTGGGGGAGTCATAGTCTCCATCATCCCTTCCTCACTAGGGCAATGTCCTAATAATGATGATCATCACACTTTTATTTACTTACAACTCAATATTACAACTCGATATCTAGAACAAAGATATGACTCTATATGAATGCCTCCGGCGGTGTACCGGCATGTGCAATGATCTAGCGTAGCAATGACATCAAAAAACGGACAAGCCATGCAAACATCATGCTAGCTATCTTACGATCATGCAAAGCAATATGACAATGAATGCTCAAGTCATGTATATGATGATGATGGAAGTTGCATGGCAATATATCTCGGAATGGCTATGAAAATGCCATGGTAGGTAGGTATGGTGGCTGTTTTGAGGAAGGTATATGGTGGGTTTATGGTACCGGTGAAAGTTGCGTGGTACTAGAGAGGCTAGCAATGGTGGAAGGGTGAGAGTGCGTATAATCCATGGAATCAACATTAGTCATAAAGAACTCACATACTTATTGTAAAAATCTATTAGTCATCGAAACAAAGTACTATGAGCATGCTCCTAGGGGGATAGATTGGTAGGAAAAGACCATCGCTCGTCCCCGACCGCCACTCATAAGGAAGACAATCAATAAATACCTCATGCTCCGACTTCATCACATAACGGTTCACCATACGTGCATGCTACGGGAATCACAAACCTCAACACAAGTATTTCTACTAATCCACAACTACCCACTAGCATGACTCTAATATCACCATCTTTATATTGCAAAACTATTGCAAGGAATCAAACATATCATATTCAGTGATCTACAAGTTTTATGTAGGATTTTATGACTAACCATGTGAATGACCAGTTCCTATCATCTCTCTAAATAGATATAAGTGAAGCAAGAGAGTTTAATTATTTCTACAAAAGGTATGCCCATGCTCTAACAAATATAAGTGAAGAAAAAGAGCATTCTACAAATGGCAGTTGTCTATGTAAAGAGAAACATGCAATCCAAACTTCAAATGATATAAGTGAAGCACATGAAGCAGTCTATAAAGCCATACTCAAAAGATAGAAGTGAAGTGCAAAGAGCATTCTATAAAGAAACCAAGGACTATCTCATACCAGCATGGTGCATAAAAGAAAAATGAAAACTAAATGCAAAAGACGCTCCAAGATTGCACATATCGCATGAACGAAACGAATCCGAAAACATACTGATACTTGTTGAAGAAAGAGGGGATGCCTTCCCAGCATCCCCAAGCTTAGACACTTGAGTCTCCTTGAATATTTACTTGGGGTGCCTCGGACATCCCCAAGCTTGATCTCTTGCCTCTCTTCCTTTTTCTCACATCGAGACCTTCTCAATCATCGAACACTTCATCCACACAAAACTTCAACAGAAAACTCGGTAAGATCCGTTAGTATAATAAAGAAAATCACTACTCTAAGTACTATTGAAAACCAATTCATATTTTGTTTTTGCATTGTGTCTACTGTAGTATAACTTTTTCATGGCTTAATCCACTGATATGAATCGATAGTTTCATCAAAACAAGCAAACTATGCATCAAAAACAGAATCTGTCTAAAACAGAACAGTATGTAATAATTTGAACATTCACCATACTTCTGATACTTGAAAAATTCTACCAAAATTAGGAAAAATAAACAATTTGTATAGGAAGACAGTGCAAAAATAATCAGAACCATTTGACATTCCAGCTAAAAATGTAAAATCGCGCACTACAGCCAAAGTTTCTGTCCTGCACCATACAAACCATCAAGCAAATGTAAACATCCTAAAGGCAAACCTTGGCACATTATTTTTATAATACAATGGAATTGTACAAGGGGATAATTATTTTTGTTGAAAAGATTCTGTAATCAAGATTCACAAAGTTGCCGTGAGCATGAACAAAGTTCAGGGAGCTCTCCCACTTCAACAGTGCTTGTCTTTCTCACTTTCACTTTCCTTTTCGAAAAGTTTTGGGTTCCCCTCTTTATTTTTGTTGTTTTTAAACTATATGAAAGCACTCAACAGAAATAAATGACTCTATAAAACTTCCAGGTTGTCTCCCTGGCAGCACTTTCTTTAAAGCCATTAAGCTAGGCATATAGTGCTCAAGTAGTGAATCCACCCGGATCCCAAGGTATATCAAAGCCATTTTTAATTAGCAATGATTTGTAATTTAGTAGTGAGCACAAAATGACATATATCATGTAATGACGAAGTCTAACTCTCTTCCTATGCATCGGCATGTCATAAAAGAACAATTCATGCACACCTAGTAAAGGCCAATGCATAGTATGAACAGTTTCTTGCAATTTTATCATGTTGGAAACATAGAGAGGTGGAGATATAGTTCCTCTCTCATAATAATTGCAAGTAGGAGCAGCAAGCACATGCATATTATATTCATCAAAACCATCATGTGCAACGGTAAAAGGCAACCCATCAATATAATCCTTAATAAGTGCAAACTTCTTCGATATAGTATAATCGGGAGAATTCAAAAAGATAATAGGACTATCATGTGTGGGTGCAATAGCAACAATTTCATGTTTAACATAAGAAACTATAGCAAGTTCATCTCCATAAGCATAATTCATATTGGCATCTTGGCCATAAGCATAGCAAGCATCATCAAAAAGGGATATTTCAAAAGAATCATAGGGATCATAACAGTCATCATAGCAATCATCCTTCGGTAGGCACGAAGGGGAATTAAACAATGTATGAGTTGAAGAGTTACTCTCACTAGAAGGTGGGAACGGGTGATCAATCCGCTCTTCCTCCTTTTGTTCTTCGCTCTCCTCCTCATCTTTTTCATCCAATGAGCTCACAGTGTCATCAACTTCTTCTTCCATAGATTCCTGCAAAATATTAGTCTCTTCTTGGACAGCGGAGACTTTCTTAATAAGTGAATTAATTTCATAATTGTATTCATAATTCTCATAGCAATATTTGAGGATAGCTAAATTTTCAGATCTATAACAAGCATCATCAATATCATCAAACTCTTTAAACATAGATTTAATTTCATAAGCACCCATAAAAGCAACAAATTCTTCTATTTGTTCCACATCATAGTAATCATATATACCTGTAGCATAAGAAGCCAAGGTTTCATTATCATTAAATTTGCATGAAAAGGGGAGGTGTGGAGAATTCATCCTAGAGCAACAAGTATAATCATATTCCGAGCATAGTTGTCTAGCATACCAATTCAATATATAAATTTGATCCCATAATAGTTTCCCTTTTTTTGTCAAGCGATAATCCCTAAAGTATTCGCGTTGATCCAACGTTACTCCCATTACATAATTGAATGGGGTTTTCTCAGGATTATTAAAGTAGTACATAATATCTTTCACATAACCAGCATCGAGGGTTTTAGGAGGTTCCCCATCTCCATGAGCGAAAGTACACCTATTTTTTTGGCATTTCGTGTTCCAAATCCATAACTAAAGATAAAGAACAACTAAGAACAGCAAATAAAAATTACTTAGTGATAAAGCAAACAAGCACACACGAGAATATTCACCCCACGCTATTGCTCCCCGGCAACGGCGCCAGAAAAAGGTCTTGATACCCCACAAGTATAGGGGATCGCAACAGTTTTTGATAAGTAAGAGTGTCGAACCCAACGAGGAGCTAAAGGTAGAACAAATATTCCCTCAAGTTCTATCGACCACCGATACAACTCTACGCACGCTTGATGTTCGCTTTACCTAGAACAAGTATGAAACTAGAAGTACTTTGTAGGTGTTATTGGATAGGTTTGCAAGATAATAAAGTACGTAAATAAAAAGTAGGGGCTGTTTAGATAAAGAAACAATAAAGTAAATATAGCGAGTATGGAAAAGTGGTGGTAGGAGTTGCGAAATTGTCCCTTAAGCAATTGACTACTTTACTAGACCGATAGCAAGTATTATGTGGGAGAGGCCACTGCTAGCATGTCATCCCTGACTTGGAATTCTATGCACTTATGATTGGAACTATTAGCAAGTATCCGCAACTACTAATGTTCATTAAGGTAAAACCCAACCATAGCATTAACATATATTGGTCCCCCTTCAATCCCGTATGCATCAATTCTATGCTAGGTTGAAGCTTCTGTCACTCTTGCCCTCCAATCACAGTCCTATCAACATACAACTAACCCTAGGGTGTGATCCACGCGCGCAATCATATGATGGGCACAAAAGGACAGCAACATAACCACAAGCAAATTAAATCAATCATAGCAATTCATCAACCACCGATAGGACAACGAAAATCTACTCAAACATCATAGGATGGCAAGACATCATTGGATAATAATATGAAACATAAAGCACCATGTTCAAATAGAGGGTATAGCGGGTTGCGGGAGAGTGGACCGTTGTAGATAGAGGGGGGAAGGTGATGGAGATGTTGGTGAAGATGGCGGAGGTGTTGGTGTAGATCGCGGTGATGATGATGGCCCCCGGTGGCACTCCGGTGCCACCGGAAGCGAGGGGGAGAGAGCCCCCCTCCTTCTTCTTCTTCTTCTTCCTTGACCTCCTCCCTAGATGGGAGAAGGGTTTCCCCTCTGGTCCATGGCCTCCATGGTACGTGAGGGGCGAGAGCCCCTCCGAGATTGGATCTGTCTCTCTGTCTCTCTCCGTTTTTGCGTTCTCTGATTCTTCCCTTTCACCGTTTCTTATATTACCGGAGATCCGTAACTCCAATTGGGCTGAAATTTTGACACAATCTCTATCCGGAAATTAGCTTTCTTGCGGCGAAAGAAGGGCACCAACCGCCTTACGGGGTGGCCACGAGGGTCAGGGGCGCGCCTGACACCCTGGGGCGCGCCCCCCTACCTCGTGGGCCCCTCGAGCATCGTCTCGCGTGGATTCTTCTTCCCCAAAATCATATATATTCCAAAAAAATCTCCGTCAGTTTTTATTCCGTTTGATATGGATATTCCGTGAAACAAAAAACATGCAACAAACAGGAACTGGCACTGGGCACTGGATCAATATGTTAGTCCCAAAAATAGTATAAAAAGTTGCCAAAAGTATATGAAAGTTGAATAATATTGGCATGGAACAATCGAAAATTATAGAACGACGGAGACGTATCAATGGACACCTGCCAGCCACCTGTGTGCAAAGCACGTCGGTAGAACCAGTCTCATGAATGCGGTCATGTAATGTCGGTCCGGTCCGCTTCATCCAACAACACTACCGGATCAAGAAACAACTAGTGAAGGCAAGCAATATGTATATACCCACGCCCACAACTCCTTTGTGTTCTACTCATGCATATAACATCTACGCATAGACCTGGCTCGGATGCCACTGTTTGGGAACGCAGTACTTCAATTTTTTTACCTACAATCACGCAAGACCAATCTAGGAGATGCATAGCAATGAGAGGGGAGAGTGTGTCTACGTACCCTCGTAGATCGGAAGCGGAAGCATTTAGTAATGCGGTTGATGTAGTCGAACGTCTTCGCGATCCAACCGATCCAAGTACCGAACGTACGACACCTCTTCGTTCAGCACACGTTCAACTCGATAACGTCCCTTGGGCTCTTAATCCAGTTCAGGCCGAAGGAGAGTTCCGTCAGCATGACGGCGTGGCGACAGTGATGATGAAGTTACCGGCGCAGGGCTTCGCCTAAGCACTACGACGATATGACCGAGGTGTGTAACTGTGAAGGGGGGCACCGCACGCAGCTAAGACAAATCTTGTGTGCCTTTGGGGTGCCCCTTGCCCACGTATATAAAGGAGGGAGGAGGTGGAGGCCGGCCTAGGAGGGGCGCGCCTATAGGGGGAGTCCAACTAGGATTCCCAATCCTAGTTGGAGTCCCCTTCCTTTTCCAAGAGGGGAGAGAGGGAAGGAGTAGGAGAGGGAGAAGGAAGGAGAGGGGGCGCCACCCCCTCCCTAGTCCAATTCGGACTTTCCATTGAGGGGTGCGCGGCCAACCCTTGAGGCCCTTCTCTCCTTTCCCGTATGGACCATTAGGGCCCACTACTTCCCTCGTGCTACCTCTTGAGCACTGCGTTGGATTTCCCCGAATAGGAAGGGATGATGCATCAAAGTAGCGTAAGTATTTCCCTCAGTTTTTGAGAACCAAGGTATCAATCCAGTAGGAGGCTACACTCGAGTCCCTCGTACCTACACAAAAACAATAGCTCAACACAACCAACGCTCTTAGGGGTTGTCAATCCCTTCACGGTCACTTACGAAAGTGAGATCTGATAGAGATGATAAATAATATTTTTGGTATTTTTGATATAGAGATGCAAAGTAAATAAATTAAAAGCAAAGTAAAAGCAAAGCAATAATAAAGTGATGGAGATTGATATGATGAGAAAGAGACCCGGGGGGCCATAGGTTTCACTAGTGGCTTGTCTCAAGAGCATAAGTATTCTACGGTGGGTGAACAAATTACTGTTGAGGAATTGACAGAATTGAGCATAGTTATGAGAATATCTAGGTATGATCATGTATATAGGCATCACGTCCGAGACAAGTAGACCAAAACGATTCTGCATCTACTACTATTACTCCACTCATCGACCGCTATCTAGCATGCATCTAGAGTATTAAGTTAAAAACAGAGTAACGCCTTAAGCAAGATGACATGATGTAGAGGGATAGTTTCATGCAATATGATAAAAACCCCATCTTGTTATCCTCAATGGCAACAATACAATACGTGCCTTGCTGCCCCTTCGGTCAATGGGAATGGACACCACAAGATTGAACCCAAAGCTAAGCACTTCTCCCATGGCAAGAACAACCAATCTAGTAGGGCAAACCAAAATGATAATTCAAAGAGACTTGCAAAGATAACCAATCATACATAAAAGAATTCAGAGAAGATTCAAATATTATTCATAGATAGACTTGATCATAAACCCACAATTCATCGGTCTCAACAAACACACCGCAAAAAGAAGATTACATCGAATAGATCTCCACGAGAGAGGGGGAGAACATTGTATTGAGATCCAAAAAGAGAGAAGAAGCCATCTAGCTACTAGCTATGGACCCATAGGTCTGAATTAAACTACTCACACTTCATCGGAGGGGCTTGGATCATGATGTAGAAGCCCTGCATGATCGATTCCCCCTCCGACAGAGCTCTGGAACAGGCCCCAAGATGGGATCTCGTGGATACAGAAAGTTGTGGCTTTCTTGACGGAGGGTCCAAGTCTCCTGGATCTTATCTGATGGGAAAATAACGTTTCCGAAGGTTTCATTCCGTTTGGACTCCGTTTGATATTCCTTTTCTTTGAAACCCTAAAACAGGCGAAAAACAACAATTCTGGGCTGGGTCTCCGGTTAATAGGTTAGTCCGAAAAATAATATAAAAGTGGAAAATAAAGCCCAATAATGTCTAAAACAGTAGATAATATATCATGGAGCAATCAAAAATTATAGATACGTTGGAGACGTATCAAGCATCCCCAAGCTTAATTCCTGCTCATCATCGAGTAGGTAAATGATAAAAACAGAATTTTTGATGCGGAGTGCTACTTGGCATAATTTTAATGTAATTCTTCTTAATTGTGATATGAATATTCAGATCCGAAAGATTCAAGACAAAAGTTCATATTGACATAAAAATGATAATACTTCAAGCGTACTAACTAAGCAATTATGTCTTCTCAAAATAACATGGCCAAAGAAAGTTCATCCCTACAAAATCATATAGTTTAGTCATGTTTCATTTTTGTCACACAAGAATGCTATCATCATGCACAACCCCGATGACAAGCCAAGCAATTGTTTCATACTTTAGTAATCTCAAACCTATAAACTTTCACGCAATATATGAGCGAGAGCCATGGACATACCACTATGGGTGGAATATAATATAATGAAGGGGGGTTATGTGGAGAAGACAAAAAAGGAGAAAGTCTCACATCAACGAGGCTAATCAATGGGCTATGGAGATGCCCACCGATTGATGTTAATGCAAGGAGTAGGGATTGCCATGCAACGGATGCACTAGAGCTATAAATGTATGAAAGCTCAACAAAAGAAGCTAGTGGGTGTGCATCCAACTTGCTTGTTCACGAAGACCTAGGGCACTTGAGGAGGCCCATTGTTGGAATATACAAGCCAAGTTCTATAATGAAAAATTCCCACTAGTATATGAAAGTGATAGCATGAGAGACTCTCTACTATGAAGATCATGGTGCTACTTTGAAGCACAAGTGTGGTAAAAGGATAGTAACATTGTCCCTTCTCTCTTTTTCTCTCAATTTTTTGGGCCTTTTCTTTTTTATGGCCTTTCTCTTTTTTCGGGTCTTCTTTTTTTATGGCCTTCCTTTTTTTATTCCTCACTTGGGACAATGCTCTAATAATGATGATCATCACACTTCTATTTATTTACAACTCAATGATTACAACTCGATACTAGAACAAATATGACTCTATATGAATGCCTCCGGCGGTGTACCGGGATATGCAATGAACCAAGAGTGACATGTATGAAAGAATTATGAACAGTGGCTTTGCCACAAACACTATGTCAACTACATGATCATGCTAAGCAATATGACAATGATGAATCTGTCATGATGAACGGAATGATGGAAAGTTGCATGGCAATATATCTCAGAATGGCTATGGAAATGCCATAATAGGTAGGTATGGTAGCTGTTTTGAGGAAGATATAAGGAGGTTTATGTGTGAAAGAGCGTATCATATCACGGGGTTTGGATGCACCGGCGAAGTTTGCGCCAACTCTCAATGTGAGAAAGGGCAATGCACGGTACCGAAGAGGCTAGCAAGGATGGAAGGGTGAGAGTGCGTATAATCCATGGACTCAACATTAGTCATAAAGAACTCACATACTTATTGCAAAAATCTACAAGTCATCAAAAACCTCGGCACTACTGAAAGTGCAACTATCCCTAGGTGGTTTTGGTAATTCATAACAACATATAGCTCATTGAGCTAATGCTATTCCAAGATGATTATTTCAGGAAAGCTCAATGATTGGCATGGCATGGATGTGAAAGTGGAACCCTCAAAATGCTAAGGACAAAGGATTGGCTCAAGCTCAAAAGCTCGAGACTCTTCATTTTATATTTTAGTGATCCAAGATCACATTGAGTCTTTAGGAAAAGCCAATACTATCAAGGAGGGATGAGGTGTTGCTTAATGAGCCTCTTGCTTCATGTGCTTAGTGATATGCTCCAAAACCCTCAACTACTTTCCCATATCCACATATGACCTAAACCCTAAGCCAAACTCGGTCCTACCGATTCTTCCTATCCGGTGCCACCGAGTTTCACTTGTCATTAGCCACTGCCAAACCCTAGCAATTCGGTCCTACCGATAGGGATCTCGGTCTCACCGAGATGGGGTTGCAAACTCTCTGTTTCCCTTTCGTAACTTTTCGGTCCCACCGAAAGAGCGAATCGGTCCCACCGAGATTGCAATGTAAACTCAGTGTTTCCCCTTTGTAACTTTTCGGTCTCACCGAGTTCCACTCGGTCTCACCGAAAGAGCAAATCGGTCCCACCGAGTTTGCCTGACCAACTCTCTGGTTAGGTAATTACCAAATTCGGTCTCACCGAGTTTGTGTAATCGGTCTCACCGAGATTACGTTATGCCCAACACCATATCGGTCCTACCGAGTTGCATGTCAGTCCCACCGAAAATCACTAACGGTCACTAGGTTTACATTTTCGGTCCGACCGAGTTTATTGATTCGGTCCCACCGAGATTGGAAAACTGTGTAACGGTTGGATTTTGTGTGGAGGCTATATATACCCCTCCACCTCCTTCTCATTCAAGTGAGAGCCATCAGAACACACACATCATTCCAACTCATATGTTCTGAGAAAGAACCACCTACTCATGTGTTGAGACCAAGACATTCCATTCCTACCATATGAATCTTGATCTCTAGCCTTCCCAAGTTGCTTTCCACTCAAATCTTCTTTCAACCAAATCCAAATCCTATGAGAGAGAGTTGAGTGTTGGGGAGACTATCATTTGAAGCACAAGAGCAAGGAGTTCATTACCTACACACCATTTGTTACTTCTTGGAGAGTGGTGTCTCCTAGATTGGCTAGGTGTCACTTGGGAGCCTCCGACAAGATTGTGGAGTTGAACCAAGGAGTTTGTAAGGGCAAGGATATCGCCTACTTCGTGAAGATCTACCGCTAGTGAGGCAAGTCCTGTGTGGGCGATGGCCATGGTGGGATAGACAAGGTTGCTTCTTCGTGGACCCTTTGTGGGTGGTTGCTTCTTCGTGGACCCTTCGTGGGTGGAGCCCTGTGTGCACTCGCGCAACCGTTGCCCTTGGGTGGAGCCCTGTGTGGACTCGCGCAACCGTTACCCTTCGTGGGTTGAAGTCTCCATCAACGTGGATGTAGGATAGCACCACCTATCCGAACCACGGGAAAAACATCCGTGTCTCCAATAGCGTTTGAATTCTCCAAACCTTTCCCTTTACATTCTTGCAAGTTGCATGCTTTACTTTCCTCTGCCTATATACTCTTTGCATGCTTGCTTGAATTATGTGATGATTGCTTGACTTGTCCTAAATTAGCTAAAATCTGCCAAGAACTAAAATTGGGAAAAGGTTAAGTTTTTATTTGGTCAAGTAGTCTAATCACCCCCCCCCCTCTAGACATACTTTCGATCCTACAACTACGTGCATGCTCCTAGGGGGATAGATTGGTAGGAAAAGACCATCGCTCGTCCCCGACCGCCACTCATAAGGAAGACAATCAAATAACACCTCATGTTTCAAATTTGTTGCATAATGTTTACCATACGTGCATGCTTCGGGACTTGCAAACCTCAATACAAGTATTTCTCAATTTCACAACTACTCAACTAGCATGACTTTGATATTATTACCTCCATATCTCAAGACAATCATCAAGCATCAAACTTTTCTTAGTATTCAACACACTCATACGAAAGTTTTATTATTAATCTTGCATACCAAGCATATTAGGATTTTAAGAAAATTACCATGCTATTAATACTCTCAAAATAATCTAAGTGAAGCATTAGAGAACAATAGTTTCTATAAAACAAATCCACCACCATGCTCTAAAAGATATAAGTGAAGCACTAGAGCAAAACTATAAAGCTCAAAAGATATAAGTGAAGCACATAGAGTATTCTATCAAATTCCAAATCATGTATGGCTCTCTAAAAAGGTGTGTACAGAAATGGTGATTGTGGTAAACTAATAAGCAAAGACTCAAATCATAAAAGACGCTCCTAGCAAAACACATATCATGTGGTGAATAAAAATATAGCTCCAAGTAAAGTTACCGATAGAAGTAGACGAAAAAGGGGATGCCTTCCGGGGCATCCCCAAGCTTTGGCTTTTAGGTGTCCTTAGATTATCTTGTGGGTGCCATGGGCATCCCCAAGATTATGATCTTGCCACTTCTTGTTCCATAATCCATCAAATCTTTACCCAAAACTTGAAAACTTCACAACACAAAACTTAAAGTAGATAACTCGTGAGCTCCGTTAGCGAAAGAAAACAAAATACCACTTCAAGGTACTGTATTGAACTCATTATTTATTTATATTGGTGTTAAACCTACTGTAATACAACTTCTCTATGGATTATAAACTATTTTACTAGCCATAGATTCATCAAAATAAGCAAACAACACACGAAAAACAGAATCTGTCAAAAACAGAACAGTCTGTAGTAATCTGTAGCTAGCGCAAGATCTGGAACCCAAACAATTCTAAAATAAATTTCTGGACGTGATAAATTTATCTTTTAATCATCTTCAAAAATAATTAACTAAATAGAACTTTCCAAATAAAAATGACAGCAGTTCTCGTGAGCGCTATAGTTTCTGTTTTTTACAGCAAGTTCAACAAGACTTTCCCCTAGTCTTCACAACGGTTCTACTTGGCACAAACACTAATTAAACACAAAAAACACAAACAAAAACAGAGGCTAAATAATTTATTTATTACTAAACAGGAGAAAAAAATCAAGGAATAAAAATAAAATTGGGTTGCCTCCCAACAAGCGCTATCGTTTAACGCCCCTAGCTAGGCATAACAAGCAAGAATAGATCTAGGTATTGCCATCTTTGGTAGGCAATCCATAAGTGGCTCTCATGATAGATTCATATGGTAATTTTATTTTCTTTCTAGGAAAGTTTTCCATGCCCTTTTTGAATGGAAATTGAAATCTAATATTCCCTTCCTTCATATCAATAATTGCACCAACCGTTCTAAGGAAAGGTCTACCGAGAATAATAGGGTAAGAAGGATTGCAATCTATATCAAGAACGATAAAATCTACGGGAACATAATTCCTATTTGCAACAATAAGAACATCATTAATTCTTCCCATATGTTTCTTAATAGTGGAATCCGCAGGATGCAAGTTTAGGGAGCAATCATCAAAATCACGGAAATCTAGTAAATCACACAAAGTTTTGGGAATAGTAGAGACACTAGCACCCAAATCACACAAAGCATAAAACTCATAATTTTTAATTTTAGTTTTAATAGTAGGTTCCCACTCATCATAAATTTTTCTAGGGATAGAAACTTCCAATTCAAGTTTTTCTTCATAAGATTGCATCAAGGCATCAACGATATGTTTAGTAAACGCTTTATTTTGACTATAAGCGTGATTTTAGCATGGATTGCAACAAGGAAATACAATCAATCAAAGAGCAATTTTCATAATTAAATTCCTTGAAATCCATAATAGTAGGTTTAGCAACATCTAGGGTTTTAATTTCTTCAATCCCACTTTTATCAAATTTAGCATCAAGATCAACAAATTCTGAATTCTTAGAACGCCTTCTAGGTAAAGGTGGATCATATTCAGTCCCATCATTATAAAGATTCATATTGCAAAACAAAGATTTAATAGGGGACACATCAATAACTTTTAGATCTTCATCATTATTTTCATATGAACTAGAAGAACACGCTTTTATAAAGGCATCTTTCTTAGCACGCATCCTAGCGGTTCTTTCTTTACACTCGTCAATGGAAATTCTCATGGATTTGAGAGACTCACTGATATCATGCTTAGGTGGAATAGATCTAAGTTTCAAATAATCAACATCAAGAGCAATTCTATCAACGTTCCTAGCCAAATCATCAATCTTAAGTAATTTTTCTTCCACCATAGCATTAAAATTCTTTTGCAAAGAAATAAATTCTTTAATATTAGATTCAAAATCAGAGGGCATCTTATTATAATTTCCATAAGAATTGTTGTAGGAATTACCATAATTATTAGAGGGATTACTAGGATAAGGCCTAGGATTGAAATTTCCTCTATATGCGTTGTTACCAAAATTGTTCCTACCAACAAAATTCACATCCATAGATTCATTATTATTCTCAATCAAAGTAGACAAGGGATATCATTGGGATTAGAAGAAACACTCTTATTAGCAAATAATTTCATAAGTTCATCCATCTTTCCATTCAAAACATTAATTTCTTCTATCGCATGCACCTTTTTATTAGATCTTTCAGTATGCCATTGAGAATAATTAACCATAATATTATCTAGGAGTTTAGTAGCTTCTCCTAAAGTGATTTCCATAAAAGTGCCTCCCGCGGCCGAATCTAAAAGATTTCTAGAAGCAAAATTCAATCCGGCATAAAAATTTTAAACAATAATCCACAAATTTAAACCATGAGTAGGGTAATTACATATCATTAATTTCATTCTCTCCCAAGCTTGTGCAACATGTTCATGATGAAGTTGTTTAAAATTCATAATATCGTTTCTAAGAGAGATGATATTAGAGGGAGGAAAATATTTAGAGATAAAAGCATCTTTGCACTTGTTACATGAACCAATACTATTTTTAGGCAAAGACGAAAACCAAGCTTTAGCACAATCTCTAAGCGAAAAAGGAAATAGCTTCAATTTAACAATATCATCATCGACATCTTTCTTCTTTTTCATGTCACACAAATCAACGAAGCTATTAAGATGGGTAGCGTCATCTTCACTCGGAAGGCCGGAGAACGGATCTTTCATGACAAGATTCAACAAAGCAGTATTAATTTCACAAGATTCAGCATCGATAAGAGGAGCAATCGGAGTGCTAAGGAAATCATTATTGTTGGTATTGGTGAAGTCACACAATTTAGTATTATCTTGAGCCATCGCGACAAACAAGCAATCCAACACATGAGAAAACAAAAAGCAAACAGGCAAAACGAGGCAAATAGAGAGGCGGGATAGAGAGAGAGGGCGAATAAAACGGCAAGGGTGAAGTGGGGGAGAGGAAAACGAGAGGCAAATGGCAAATAATGTAATGCGGGAGATAGGGATTGTGATGGGTACTTGGTATGTTGACTTTTGCGCAGACTCCCTGGCAACGGCGCCAGAAATTCTTCTTGCTACCTCTTGATCACTGCGTTGGATTTCCCCGAAGAGGAAGGGATGATGCAGCAAAGTAGCGTAAGTATTTCCCTCAGTTTTTGAGAACCAAGGTATCAATCCAGTAGGAGGCTACGCTCGAGTCCCTCGTACCTACACAAAAACAATAGCTCAACGCAACCAACGTGCTTAGGGGTTGTCAATCCCTTCACGGTCACTTAAGAAAGTGAGATCTGATAGAGATGATAAATAATATTTTTGATATTTTTGATATAGAGATGCAAAGTAAATAAAGTAAAAGCAAAGTAAAAGCAAAGAAATAATAAAGTGATGGAGATTGATATGATGAGAAAGAGACCCGGGGGCCATAGGTTTCACTAGTGGCTTGTCTCAAGAGCATAAGTATTCTACGGTGGGTGAACAAATTACTATTGAGCAATTGACAGAATTGAGAATAGTTATGAGAATATCTAGGTATGATCATGTATATAGGCATCACTGATACGTCTCCGTCGTATCTACTTTTCCAAACACTTTTGCACTTGTTTCGGACTCTAACTTGTATGATTTGAATGGAACTAACCCGGACTAATGCTGTTTTCAGTAGAATTACCATGATGTTGTTTTATGTGCAGAAAACAAATATTCTCGGAATGACCTTTATCCGGAATGACCTCTATCCGGAAACAAATATTCCCGGAGATCCGTAACTCCGATTGGGCTGAAATTTTGACACGATCTCTATCCGGAAATTAGCTTTGTTGCGGCGAAAGAAGGGCACCAACCGCCTTACGGGGTGGCCACGAGGGTCAGGGGCGCGCCTGACACCCTGGGGCGCGCCCCTACCTCGTGGGCCCCTCGAGCATCGTCTCGCGTGGATTCTTCTTCCCAAAAATCATATATATTCCAAAAAAAATCTCCGTCAGTTTTTATTCCGTTTGGACTCCATTTGATATGGATATTCTGCGAAACAAAAAACATGCAACAAACAGGAATTGGCACTGGGCACTGGATCAATATGTTAGTCCCAAAAATAGTATAAAAAGTTGCCAAAAGTATATGAAAGTTGAATAATATTGGCATGGAACAATCAAAAATTATAGATACGACGGAGACGTATCAATAGACACCCGCCAGCCACCTGTGTGCAAAGCACGTTGGTAGAACCAGTCTCATGAATGCGGTCATGTAATGTCGGTCCAGGCCGCTTCATCCAACAACACTACCGAATCAAGAAACAACTAGTGAAGGCAAGCAATATGTATATACCCACGCCCACAACTCCATTGTGTTCTACTCGTGCATATAACATCTACGCATAGACCTCGCTTGGATGCCACTGTTTGGGAACGCAGTATTTCAATTTTTTACCTACAATCACGCAAGACCAATCTAGGAGATGCATAGCAATGAGAGGGGAGAGTGTGTCTACGTACCCTCGTAGACCGGAAGCGGAAGCATTTAGTAATGCGGTTGATGTAGTCGAACATCTTCGCCATCCAACCGATCCAAATACCGAACGTACGGCACCTCTTCGTTTAGCACACGTTCAGCTCGATAACGTCCCTCGGGCTCTTGATCCAGTTGAGGTCGAATGAGAGTTCCGTCAGCATGACGGCGTGGCGACAGTGATGATGAAGTTACCGGCGCAGGGCTTCGCCTAAGCACTACGACGATATGACCGAGGTGTGTAACTGTGAAGGGGGGCACCGCACATAGCTAAGACAAATCTTGTGTGCCTTTGGGGTGCCCCTTGCCCACGTATATAAAGGAGGGAGGAGGAGGAGGCCGGCCTAGGAGGGGCGCGCCTATAGGGGGAGTCCAACTAGGATTCCCAATCCTAGTTGGAGTCCCCTTCCTTTTCCAAGAGGGGAGAGAGGGAAGGAGTAGGAGAGGGAGAAGGAAGGAGAGGGGCGCTGCCCCCTCCCTAGTCCACTTCGGACTTGCCATTGGGGGGTGCACGGCCAACCCTTGAGGCCCTTCTCTCCTTTCCCGTATGGACCATTAGGGCCCACTACTTCCCCCGTGCTACCTCTTGAGCACTGCGTTGGATTTCCCCGAAGAGGAAGGGATGATGCAGCAAAGTAGCGTAAGTATTTCCATCAGTTTTTGAGAACCAAGGTATCAATCCAGTAGGAGGCTACGCTCGAGTCCCTCGTACCTACACAAAAACAATAGCTCAACGCAACCAATGCCCTTAGGGGTTGTCAATCCCTTCATGGTCACTTACGAAAGTGAGATCTGATAGAGATGATAAATAATATTTTTAGTATTTTTGATATAGAGATGCAAAGTAAATAAAGTAAAAGCAAAGTAATAATAAAGTGATGGAGATTGATATGATGAGAAAGAGACCCGGGGGCCATAGGTTTCACTAGTGGCTTGTCTCAAGAGCATAAGTATTCTACGGTGGGTGAACAAATTACTGTTGAGGAATTGACAGAATTGAGCATAGTTATGAGAATATCTAGGTATGATCATGTATATAGGCATCACTGATACGTCTCCATCGTATCTACTTTTCCAAACACTTTTGCCCTTGTTTCGGACTCTAACTTGTATGATTTGAATGGAACTAACCCGGACTGACGCTGTTTTCAGCAGAATTACCATCATGTTGTTTTATGTGCAGAAAACAAATATTCTCGGAATGACCTGAAACTCCACGGGAGGTCTTATAAATAATAATAATAAATCCTTGCCAAATATGAAGACCAGGGGGCTCACACCCTTCTCACGAGGGTGGCCGCCCCAGGGCGCGCCCCCTACCTCGTGGCCCCCCTGGAGACCCTCCAACGCCAACTCCAACTATATATATTTGCTTTCGGAGAGAAAAAAATACGATAGAAGAAATCATCATGTTTTACGATACCGAGCCGCCACCAAGCCCTAAAACCTCTCGGGAGGGCTGATCTGGAGTCCGTTCGGGGCTCCGGAGAGGGGGATTCATCGTCGTCGTCATCATCAACCATCCTCCATCACCAATTTCATGATGCTCACCGCCGTGCATGAGTAATTGCATCATGTAATCGAGTTAGTTTTGTTAGGGTTTGATCCCTAGTGTCCACTATGTTCTGAGATTGATGTTGCTATGACTTTGCTATGCTTAATGCTTGTCACTAGGGCCCGAGTGCCATGATTTCAGATATGAACCTATTATGTTTTCATGAATATATGAGAGTTCTAGATCCTATCTTGCAAGTCTGTAGTCACCTATTATGTGTTATGATCTGTTAACCCCGAAGTGACAATAATCGGGATACTTACCGGTGATGACCGTAGTTTGAGGATTTCATGTATTCACTATGTGCTAATGCTTTGTTCTAGTTCTCTATTAAAAGGAGGCCTTAGTATCCCTTAGTTTCCAATAGGACCCGGCTGCCACGGGAGGGTAGGACAAAAGATGTCATGCAAGTTCTTTTCCATAAGCATGTATGACTATATACGGAATACATGCCTACATTACATTGATGAATTGGAGCTAGTTCTATGTCACCCTATGTTATGACTGTTACATGATGAACCGCATCCAGCATAATTATCCATCACTGATCCGGTGCCACTTAGTGATTTTCTAGAAGAACAAATTGCTAGGGCTAGAGAAAGAGAAATTATTGAATCTGAATACGATGATGATAGTGATGATGAAAATATGCCTGTTATTCCCGAGGGTTATTTATTTGATCAAGATGCTTCTTTAGCTATTTTAGCTTGCAGAGATAGATATGAGCTTAAGATGTTATTAATTAAATGGAACAAAGAATCACTTAGAGATAAAATGAAACCCGATCCTGCCTTTTCTACTTCACCTATATGTGTTCCTGATAAAGATTATGAATTCTCTGTTGATCCTGATATAATTACTTTGGTTGAATCTGATCCATTTTATGGCTATGAATCTGAAACTGTTGTGGCACATCTTACTATGTTAAATGATATAGCTGCCATGTTCACTAATAATGAGAGATCACGTTACCTCTATTTACTCAAAATATTTCCGTTTTCATTAAAGGGTGATGCTAAGATATGGTTTAATTCTCTTGATCCTGGTTGTGTGCGTAGTCCCCAGGACATGATTTATTACTTCTCTGCTAAATATTTCCCTGCTCATAAGAAACAAGCTGCTTTGAGGGAAATATACAACTTTGCAAATTAAAGAAGAGAGTCTCCCACAAGCTTGGGGGAGGCTTCTCAAGTTACTTAATGCTTTGCCTGATCATCCTCTTAAGAAACCTGAAATACGTGATATCTTTTATAATGGACTAACCGATGCTTCCAGAGATTACCTGGATAGTTGTGCTGGTTCTCTTTTTAGGGAAAGAACACCGGATGAAGCTAAAATTCTATTGAATAATATGTTGACAAATGAAAATAATTGGGCATCTCCTGAGAGAGCTCCTGCTCCAATTACTGAGCCTATCCCTAAACCAACTCCGAAGAAGAGAGGTGTTTTATTTCTCAGTCCCGAAGATATGCAAGAGGCAAAGAAATCTATGAAAGAAAAAGGTATTAAAGCTGAAGACGTTAAGAATTTACCTCCTATTGAAGAAATACATGGTCTTAATTCACCACCTGTTGAAGAAACATATGATCTCAATTATTTATTTACTAAAGAACCTCCTGATCCCGATACCCCGACACAGGTAGTAAAGGTAAATTCTCTCTATAGATATGATAAAGCTGAAGTTCCTCCTACTAAAATTGCTAGTCAGTGCTTGGATGAGTTTGATAACTTTATGTTTAAGCAAGACGACTTCAATGCTTATTTTGGTAGACAATTAAAAGAAAATGCTTATGTGATTAGACGCTTGGGTGATTATATGGCTGATATTAAAGGTGAACTTAAACTTGTTAGCAAACATGCTTCTATGGTTACCACTCAAGTAGAACAAGTACTTAAGGCTCAGAAGGAAGTGCTTGATGAAATGAATATTAAGAAAAATGATTATGCTGTTAGAGTGGCTACTAGAACTGGTAGAATGACTCATGAACCTTTGTATCCTGAAGGCCACCCTAAGAGAATCGAGCAAGATTCTCAAAGAAATAATATTGAAGTTCCTAGTTCTTCTAAAAAGAAGAAGAAGAAAAATGATAGAACTGTGCAAACTTCTAGTGAACCTATTGCTGAACCACCTGATAATCCAAATGATATATCTATGTCTGATGCTGAAACACAATCTGGTAATGAACATGAACCTAGTAAAAATATTAATGATGATGTTCATGATGATGCTCAACCTAGTAATGACAATGATGTAGAAATTGAACCCACTGTTGATCTTGATAACCCACAATCAAAGAATCAACGTTATGATAAAAGAGACTTTGTTGCTAGGAAACATGGTAAAGAAAGAGAACCTTGGGTTCAGAAACCCATGCCTTTTCCTCCGAAACCATCCAAGAAAAAGGATGATGAGGATTTTGAGCGCTTTGCTAAAATGATTAGGCCTATCTTTTTGCATATGAGATTAACTGATGTGCTCAAAACAAATCCTTATGCTAAATATATGAAAGATATCGTTACTAATAAAAGAAAGATACCGGAAGCTGCGATTTCCATGATGCATGCTAATTATACTTTTAAGGGTGGAATACCAAAGAAACTTGGAGATCCCGGAGTACCTACTATACCTTGCTCCATTAAAAGAAATTATATCAAAACTGCTTTATGTGATCTTGGAGCCGGTGTTAGTGTCATGCCTCTCTCTTTATATCGTAGACTTGACTTGAATAAGCTGACACCTACTGAAATATCTTTGCAAATGGCTGATAAATCAATTGCTATACCTGTCGGTATTTGTGAGGATGTGCCTGTTGTGGTTGCAAACGTTACTATTCTAAAGGACTTTGTTATACTTGATATTCCCAAGGATGATAGTATGTCTATTATTCTTGGAAGACCTTCTTAATACTGTAGGGGCTGTTATTGATTGCAACAAAGGTAATGTCACTTTTCATGTTAATGGTAATGAGCATACGGTACACTTTCCGAGGAAACAACCTCAAGTTCATAGTATCAACTCTATTGGAAAAATTCCATCAATTATATTTGGAGGTTTTGAATTTCCTCTTCCTACTATCAAGAAGAAATACGATATTCTTATTATTGGGGATGTGCATATCCCCGTTGAGGTAACTTAGTGTTATTCGAAATTTCTCCGGTTCCATGATTATCGGAATGAGTTTGTTAACAAGACTTGATCAACCTTGTTAGTGGATTCTTTTTGATGAGCATGAGATGGATGAAACTAGAAGCACAAACTTCTATACCCCACTTTTACTTTCTGTTATTTATATTAAATAAAGTAAAAATAGTATTTTTCTGTCTGTTTCTTGACTTATCCGTGCAATATAAAAATATCCCGAAAATAAAAGTCCTCAGAATTCCATGCCAATTTAATATGATTTTTTCGGGAATATTTGAGGATTTACTGTGCAAAAATTACCACGGGAGGAGCTGCCACCTGGCCACGAGGGTGGTGGGCACGCCCCCTCTATAGGGCGCGCCACTTTGCCTCATGGGCCCACGGTGGCCCTCCTCCACTTATCCCAGCACCCATCTTCTTCCTCTATCTCACACAAACCCGAAAAACCAACTCAAGCACGAGTTCCAGCCAGTTTTGCTGTGATTTTCGATCTCCTTGCTCAAAGCACCTCTCGCAAAACTGCTTGGGGAGATTATTCCTTGATATTTGACTCCTCCATTGGTCCAATTAGTTTTTGTTCTAGTGCTTTATTCATTGCAAATTTGTGCTTCATAGGCGACCATGTTCTTGAGCTTGCATGACAAATTTATATGGTTCCAAGTAGTTCTAATGCTTGATATAGGCTCTAGGCACTTGTAGGAGTAGTTACTATCAGTTTTATTGAGTTTGGTTTACTTTTATTTTGAAGTTACTAAAAATTTCAGATTGTTTCACAAAAATGATGAGGAGATTATTGAGGGGCTCATCAAGCCAAAGCTCAAAGGAAAAGGCACCTAAGCCTAAGTATAATTTGCAATGCACCGCGGAGATTCGGGCGTGTGAATGGCCTTCTGAAGATTTCTTGAGAGAAGCCGGTATCTATGAAGATTTTCATGAATTGGCTCACAATGCAGGCCTCACCGCTTTCCTCCACGACCAATGCGATCAGTATCTCTTACTCACAAATACCTTTGTGCAAAACTTTTATTTTCATCCTAGGAACTCACCACCTACGGTGGAATTTCATTTATATGATGAGCCTAAGGAGATGTCACTTTATGACTTCTGTCAGATTTGTTTAGTCCCTTTTGAGGGCAAGACAGAAGTACCACATCATGATGATGTGGCTGGGTTTGTTGATAATATCACTGTAGGAGAAACCAGGAAGGTTTCCGATGCACGAATCACTAGCATACATTTTCCTGTTTTGCGTTACTTTGCATTATTTGCTAGTCGTTGTTTAATTGGACGCGGAAATTCTGGAAACCTTAGTATCCCTGATTTAATTATTCCGCTTCAAGGTTTATACAGTGATAACACTTTTAGTTTGGGCGGTATTATTGCTAGATGGTTAAATTGAACCGTACTAAGGGTCCCATCTTTGGAGGCATTTATGCTACACGCCTAGCCGCACATTTTAACATACCTATTAGGCATGCTGAGAAGGAAGAAAAAGTGCTACCCCGTGTTTATCTAGATCATAAAAGTATGGTGGCACATGATTTTATTGTTAAGAATAGGGCAGGGGAGCTTAGATATCAATTGTTCTTTAATAAACATCATCCTGAGACTATTACCTTGCCTACTCCTTCTTTGTTTGATTTGACTGTAGGCAAATACCTTTTTCCACTGACGACTATTCACGCCTACCGGAACCCTGCACCAGTCGAGGAGCCAGAACAGGAACCACAAGATGAGCCTCCGCGACAATCTGTTTATTCTTGGGATCCAGAGATGACTGTCAGCCAGTGGCAGTTAGAGTCTTCTTCTTCATCACAGTATGATCCCAACTATTCCTCTTCAGCACAGTACGACCCCAACAACTATTATTATGGATATCCGCCAGGCCAGCCGTGGCCATAGACCAACTTAGGCCAAAAGCCTAAGCTTGGGGGAGTACGTATTTCTCACCGACATTACATTTATGTTCACACACACTCATTGCTAGATGTCGGTGCTCATACTTTTTCACTGTAATATCCATGCTAGTTTATTTTCTTTTTCCTGCATTCTTCTTGTGTGTTTAGTAAACCTTAAGAAAAACCAAAAAAATTAGTAGTAGTTTATTTTTCTGCTGTATTAGTATTAATTAAAAAGAAAACCCAAAAATATTTCCCGTTCTTCTTTTGCTTGTTGGGAGCTTTCCCGTGTAAATAGTTTTATTTCTTTTCTTTTCTTTGGGGGTCAGTAGGAGAAGACCATGATTAAATTGTTGAAGTGGCTCTTATATGCATCATTGTTGATTTAACCCAGAGCCCATATTGCCTTGTCTTCTCCTGTTTATTGAATGCTCGCAGATTCCAGCTTAGTCCAATGCACGTACACTCTTATTATTATTCACACCGTTCGGTCGTGCAAGTGAAAGGCAATTATGATGATATATGATGGACTGACTGAGATGAGAAAAGCTGGTATGAACTCGACCTCTTTTGTTTTGTAAATATGATGAGTCTGTCGTTCTTGATTCAGCTTATTATGAATAAACATGTTTGCAATGACAATTAGAGATCATAGTTGCTTGTGCCATGCTTGATTAGCTATGAGTTATAATGGTTTACCTTGTGTGCCAACATGCTATTGAGATGATTATGATGTGGTATGATGGGGTGGTATCCTCCTTTGAATGATTTAAGTGACTTGACTTGGTACATGTTCACGCATGTAGTTGAAACAAAATCAACATAACCTTCACGATATTTATGTTCATGGTGGATTATATCCTACTCATGCTTGCATCCGATGTTTATTAATTTTAGTGCATGTACATGGTTGTTGTCGCTCTCTAGTTGGTCGCTTCCCAGTCTTTTGCTAGCCTTCACCTGTACTAAGTGGGAATACTGCTTGTGCATCCAATCCCTTAAACCCCAAAGTTATTCCAGATGAGTCCACCATACCTTCCTATATGCGGCATCTACCTGCCGTTCCAAGTAAATTTGTATGTGCCAAACTCTAAGCCTTCAAATAAACATTCTGTTTTATATGGTTGAATAGATCATGTATCAACAAAGGTTGTCCTTATCTTCCGTGTTAGGCGGGTTATTCTCAAGAGGAGTGGACTCCGCTCCTCACTCACGAGAAAATGGCTGGTCACTGGGATGTCCGGTCCCATGCTTTATGCAAACTACATCAGAATTAATTGCAAACAAAACTCCCCCTGGGACCTGATGTATGTTGGAGGCACTCGTTGTTTCAAGCAAGCCATGGATTGATGCTTGTTGGTGGAGGGGGAGTATAAACTTTACCATTCTGTTTGGGAACCGCCTATAATGTGTTTAGCATGGAAGATATTGCCATCTCTTAGTTGTTACGTTGACAATGAAAGTATACCGCTCAAAATACAATTTATCTATATTTCAAAACCGAGCTCTAGCACCTCCACAAATCCCTGCTTCCCTCTGCGAAGGTCCTATCCATTTACTTTTATGCTGAGTCATCACCCTCTTATTAAAAAGCACTAGCTGGAGAGCACAACCGTCATTTGCATTCATCACTATTAATTTATATTGGGTGTGACTATGATTGGATCTCTTTTACCATGAATTACAATGTCTAGTCAGTCCTTGATCTTTAAAGGTGCTCTGCATTTATGTTTTGCGGTCTCAGAAAGGGCTAGCGA
This sequence comes from Triticum urartu, assembly GCF_003073215.2. NCBI lineage: Eukaryota > Viridiplantae > Streptophyta > Magnoliopsida > Poales > Poaceae > Triticum > Triticum urartu. The sequence continues at coordinate 208,211,367 of NC_053024.1, forward strand.
GATACCATTTTGTTATATCATATTATGATTGTTTTGAGAAGTGTTGTCATCCGAGATTTATTATTATGACTTGCTAGTTGATTATGCTATTGATATGAGTAATTGTGAGACCTGAGAATTATTGCAAATATGGTTAGTTATGATTTATGCTGAAAAGTTGAATGCTGGCTTGACATAGTTACAACAACAAGAGCAAACAGAGTTTGTAAAAGTTTTTCATTCTTTCAGTTTGTCAACTGAATTGCTTGAGGACAAGCAACAGTTAAACTTGGGGGAGTTGATACATCTCTGTCGTATCTACTTTTCCAAACACTTTTGCCCTTGTTTTGGACTCTAACTTGTATGATTTGAATGGAACTAACCCGGACTGACGCTGTTTTCGGCAGAATTACCATGATGTTGTTTTATGTGCAGAAAACAAATATTCTCGGAATGACCTGAAACTCCATGGGAGGTCTTAGAAAAAATAATAAAAAATCCTCGCCAAATATGAAGACCAGGGGGCCCACACCCTTCTCATGAGGGTGGGCCCCCCAGGGCGCGCCCCTACCTCGTGGGCCCCCTGGAGACCCTCTGACGCCAACTCCAACTCTATATATTTGCTTCCGGAGAGAAAAAAATACAAGAGAAGAAATCATCGCGTTTTACGATACGGAGCCGCCGCCAAGCCCTAAAACCTCTCGGGAGGGCTGATCTGGAGTCTGTTCGGGGCTCTGGAGAGGGGGATTCGTCGCCGTCGTCATCATCAACCATCCTCCATCACCAATTTCATGATGCTCACCGCCGTGCGTGAGTAATTGCATCGTAGGCTTGCTGGACGGTGATGGGTTGGATGAGATTTATCATGTAATCGAGTTAGTTTTGTTAGGGTTTGATCCCTAGTATCCACTATGTTCTGAGATTGATGTTGCTATGACTTTGCTATGCTTAATGCTTGTCACTAGGGCCCGAGTGCCATGATTTCACTAGGGCCCGAGTGCCATAATTATCCATCACTGATCCGGTGCCTACGAGTTTTCCATATACTGGTTCTCGCTTATTTACTTTCCCACTGCTACTGTTACAATCACTACAAAATACCAAAACCATTACTTTTGCTATCTTTACTTTTGTTGCCACTACCACCACTATCATATTACTTTGCTCCTAAACACTTTGCTGCAGATACTAAGTTTCCAGGTGTGGTTGAATTGACAACTCAGCTGCTGATACTTGAGAATATTCTTTGGCTCCCCTTGTGTCGAATCAATAAATTTGGGTTGAATACTCTACCCTCGAAAGCTGTTGCGATCCCCTATACTTGTGGGTTATCAATCACGTCCGAGACAAGTAGACCGAAACGATTCTGCATCTACTACTATTACTCCACTCATCAACCGCTATCCAGCATGCATCTAGAGTATTAAGTTAAAAAGAGAGTAACGCCTTAAGCAAGATGACATGATGTAGAGGGATAGTTTCATGCAATATGATAAAACCCCCATCTTGTTATCCTCGATGGCAACAATACAATACGTGCCTTGCTGCCCCTTCTGTCACTGGGAAAGGACACCGCAAGATTGAACCCAAA